>NW_028168790.1:15000-65000 GCF_964237585.1 Gallinula chloropus
CTAGGGTTTCTCAGGTTCCCCAGGGCTCTTTCGGGTCCCCCTGGGTCCCTCAGGGCTCTTTAGGGTCCCCCAGGGCTCCTCAGGGTCCCCCAGGGGCCCCCAGAGTCCTTCAGGGCTCCTCAGTGTTCCTCAGGGTTCTTTACTGCCCCCCAGGGTCCCTCAAGGTTCTCAAGGTCCCCCCAGAGTTCTTCAGGGCTCTTTTGGGTCCCCAAGGGTCCCCCAGGGCCCCTAAGGGCTCCTAAGGGTCCCCCAGAGTCCCTCAGGGTTCTTTAGGGTACGCCAAGGTCCCTCAGGGTTCTTTAGGGTCCCCCAAGGGTTTGGGGCATTTGGACGTTTGGCATGTTGGCCGGAGAGTGCTTCTCGGGCCGCGACCTGCAACCGGGCAGGTACCTCCCAGGTTCCCGGCCCAACGAAAGCCCCCAGACCCAAATGGAGAGGGGCTGCTTGGGGGCTCCCTGGGGCCCCTTCAGGCCAGCTAGGTCTTTGGGTCCTGGCTCCTTTGCTTTGGGAGCAGTCGCTGGACGTTTGGCATGTTGGCCGGAGAGTGCTTCTCGGGCAGCGACCTGCAACCGGGCAGGTACCTCCCAGGTTCCCGGCCCAACGAAAGCCCCCAGACCCAAATGGAGAGGGGCTGCTTGGGGGCCCCCTGGGGCCCCTTCAGGCCAGCTAGGTCTTTGGGTCCTGGCTCCTTCGCTTTGGGAGCAGTCGCTGGACATTTGGAATGTTGGCCGGAGAGTGCTTCTCGGGCCGCGACCTGCAACCGGGCAGGTACCTCCCAGGATCCCGGCCCAACGAAAGCCCCCAGACCCAAATGGAGAGGGGCTGCTTGGGGGCCCCCTGGGGCCCCCTCAGGCCAGCTAGGTCTTTGGGTCCTGGCTCATTCGCTTTGGGAGCAGTCGCTGGACGTTTGGCACGTTGGCCAGAGAGTGCTTCTCGGGCCGCGACCTGCAACCGGGCAGGTACCTCCCAGGTTCCCGGCCCAACGAAAGCCCCCAGACCCAAATGGAGAGGGGCTGCTTGGGGGCCCCCTGGGGCCCCTTCAGGCCAGCTAGGTCTTTGGGTCCTGGCTCCTTCGCTTTGGGAGCAGTCGCTGGACGTTTGGCATGTTGGCCGCAGAGTGCTTCTCGGGCCGCGACCTGCAACCGGGCAGGTACCTCCCAGGTTCCCGGCCCAACGAAAGCCCCCAGACCCAAATGGAGAGGGGCTGCTTGGGGGCCCCCTGGGGCCCCTTCAGGCCAGCTAGGTCTTTGGGTCCTGGCTCCTTCGCTTTGGGAGCAGTCGCTGGACGTTTGGCATGTTGGCCGCAGAGTGCTTCTCGGGCCGCGACCTGCAACCGGGCAGGTAGCTCCCAGGTTCCCGGCCCAACGAAAGCCCCCAGACCCAAATGGAGAGGGGCTGCTTGGGGGCCCCCTGGGGCCCCTTCAGGCCAGCTAGGTCTTTGGGTCCTGGCTCCTTCGCTTTGGGAGCAGTCGCTGGACGTTTGGCACGTTGGCCGGAGAGTGCTTCTCGGGCCACGACCTGCAACCGGGCAGGTAGCTCCCAGGTTCCCGGCCCAACGAAAGCCCCCAGACCCAAATGGAGAGGGGCTGCTTGGGGGCCCCCTGGGGCCCCTTCAGGCCAGCTAGGTCTTTGGGTCCTGGCTCCTTCGCTTTGGGAGCAGTCGCTGGACGTTTGGCATGTTGGCCGCAGAGTGCTTCTCGGGCCGCGACCTGCAACCGGGCAGGTACCTCCCAGGTTCCCGGCCCAACGAAAGCCCCCAGACCCAAATGGAGAGGGGCTGCTTGGGGGCCCCCTGGGGCCCCTTCAGGCCAGCTAGGTCTTTGGGTCCTGGCTCCTTCGCTTTGGGAGCAGTCGCTGGACGTTTGGCATGTTGGCCGCAGAGTGCTTCTCGGGCCGCGACCTGCAACCGGGCAGGTACCTCCCAGGTTCCCGGCCCAACGAAAGCCCCCAGACCCAAATGGAGAGGGGCTGCTTGGGGGCCCCCTGGGGCCCCTTCAGGCCAGCTAGGTCTTTGGGTCCTGGCTCCTTCGCTTTGGGAGCAGTCGCTGGACGTTTGGCATGTTGGCCGGAGAGTGCTTCTCGGGCCACGACCTGCAACCGGGCAGGTACCTCCCAGATTCCCGGCCCAACGAAAGCCCCCAGACCCAAATGGAGAGGGGCTGCTTGGGGGCCCCCTGGGGCCCCCTCAGGCCAGCTAGGTCTTTGGGTCCTGATTCCTTCGCTTTGGGAGCAGTCGCTGGACGTTTGGCACGTTGGCCGGAGAGTGCTTCTCGGGCCGCGACCTGCAACCGGGCAGGTACCTCCCAGGTTCCCGGCCCAACGAAAGCCCCCAGACCCAAATGGAGAGGGGCTGCTTGGGGGCCCCCTGGGGCCCCTTCAGGCCAGCTAGGTCTTTGGGTCCTGGCTCCTTCGCTTTGGGAGCAGTCGCTGGACGTTTGGCATGTTGGCCGCAGAGTGCTTCTCGGGCCGCGACCTGCAACCGGGCAGGTACCTCCCAGGTTCCCGGCCCAACGAAAGCCCCCAGACCCAAATGGAGAGGGGCTGCTTGGGGGCCCCCTGGGGCCCCTTCAGGCCAGCTAGGTCTTTGGGTCCTGGCTCCTTCGCTTTGGGAGCAGTCGCTGGACGTTTGGCATGTTGGCCGGAGAGTGCTTCTCGGGCCGCGACCTGCAACCGGGCAGGTACCTCCCAGGTTCCCGGCCCAACGAAAGCCCCCAGACCCAAATGGAGAGGGGCTGCTTGGGGGCCCCCTGGGACCCCTTCAGGCCAGCTAGGTCTTTGGGTCCTGGCTCCTTCGCTTTGGGAGCAGTCGCTGGACGTTTGGCACGTTGGCCGGAGAGTGCTTCTCGGGCCGCGACCTGCAACTGGGCAGGTACCTCCCAGGTTCCCGGCCCAACGAAAGCCCCCAGACCCAAATGGAGAGGGGCTGCTTGGGGGCCCCCTGGGGCCCCTTCAGGCCAGCTAGGTCTTTGGGTCCTGGCTCCTTCGCTTTGGGAGCAGTCGCTGGACGTTTGGCATGTTGGCCGCAGAGTGCTTCTCGGGCCGCGACCTGCAACCGGGCAGGTACCTCCCAGGTTCCCGGCCCAACGAAAGCCCCCAGACCCAAATGGAGAGGGGCTGCTTGGGGGCCCCCTGGGGCCCCTTCAGGCCAGCTAGGTCTTTGGGTCCTGGCTCCTTCGCTTTGGGAGCAGTCGCTGGACGTTTGGCATGTTGGCCACAGAGTGCTTCTCGGGCCGCGACCTGCAACCGGGCAGGTAGCTCCCAGGTTCCCGGCCCAACGAAAGCCCCCAGACCCAAATGGAGAGGGGCTGCTTGGGGGCCCCCTGGGGCCCCTTCAGGCCAGCTAGGTCTTTGGGTCCTGGCTCCTTCGCTTTGGGAGCAGTCGCTGGACGTTTGGCATGTTGGCTGCAGAGTGCTTCTCAGGCCGCGACCTGCAACCGGGCAGGTACCTCCCAGATTCCCGGCCCAACGAAAGCCCCCAGACCCAAATGGAGAGGGGCTGCTTGGGGGCCCCCTGGGGCCCCTTCAGGCCAGCTAGGTCTTTGGGTCCTGGCTCCTTCGCTTTGGGAGCAGTCGCTGGACGTTTGGCATGTTGGCCGCAGAGTGCTTCTCGGGCCGCGACCTGCAACCGGGCAGGTACCTCCCAGGTTCCCGGCCCAACGAAAGCCCCCAGACCCAAATGGAGAGGGGCTGCCTGGGGGCCCCCTGGGACCCCTTCAGGCCAGCTAGGTCTTTGGGTCCTGGCTCCTTCGCTTTGGGAGCAGTCGCTGGACGTTTGGCACGTTGGCCGGAGAGTGCTTCTCGGGCCGCGACCTGCAACCGGGCAGGTACCTCCCAGGTTCCCGGCCCAACGAAAGCCCCCAGACCCAAATGGAGAGGGGCTGCTTGGGGGCCCCCTGGGGCCCCTTCAGGCCAGCTAGGTCTTTGGGTCCTGGCTCCTTCGCTTTGGGAGCAGTCGCTGGACGTTTGGCATGTTGGCCGCAGAGTGCTTCTCGGGCCGCGACCTGCAACCGGGCAGGTACCTCCCAGGTTCCCGGCCCAACGAAAGCCCCCAGACCCAAATGGAGAGGGGCTGCTTGGGGGCCCCCTGGGGCCCCTTCAGGCCAGCTAGGTCTTTGGGTCCTGGCTCCTTCGCTTTGGGAGCAGTCGCTGGACGTTTGGCATGTTGGCCGCAGAGTGCTTCTCGGGCCGCGACCTGCAACCGGGAAGGTACCTCCCAGGTTCCCGGCCCAATGAAAACCCCCAGACCCAAATGGAGAGGGGCTGCTTGGGGGCCCCCTGGGGCCCCTTCAGGCCAGCTAGGTCTTTGGGTCCTGGCTCCTTCGCTTTGGGAGCAGTCGCTGGACGTTTGGCATGTTGGCCGGAGAGTGCTTCTCGGACCGCGACCTGCAACCGGGCAGGTACCTCCCAGGTTCCCGGCCCAAGGAAAGCCCCCAGACCCAAATGGAGAGGGGCTGCTTGGGGGCCCCCTGGGGCCCCTTCAGGCCAGCTAGGTCTTTGGGTCCTGGCTCCTTCGCTTTGGGAGCAGTCGCTGGACGTTTGGCATGTTGGCCGCAGAGTGCTTCTCGGGCCGCGACCTGCAACCGGGCAGGTACCTCCCAGGTTCCCGGCCCAACGAAAGCCCCCAGACCCAAATGGAGAGGGGCTGCTTGGGGGCCCCCTGGGGCCCCTTCAGGCCAGCTAGGTCTTTGGGTCCTGGCTCCTTCGCTTTGGGAGCAGTCGCTGGACGTTTGGCACGTTGGCCGGAGAGTGCTTCTCGGGCCGCGACCTGCAACTGGGCAGGTACCTCCCAGGTTCCCGGCCCAACGAAAGCCCCCAGACCCAAATGGAGAGGGGCTGCTTGGGGGCCCCCTGGGGCCCCTTCAGGCCAGCTAGGTCTTTGGGTCCTGGCTCCTTCGCTTTGGGAGCAGTCGCTGGACGTTTGGCATGTTGGCCGCAGAGTGCTTCTCGGGCCGCGACCTGCAACCGGGCAGGTACCTCCCAGGTTCCCGGCCCAACGAAAGCCCCCAGACCCAAATGGAGAGGGGCTGCTTGGGGGCCCCCTGGGGCCCCTTCAGGCCAGCTAGGTCTTTGGGTCCTGGCTCCTTCGCTTTGGGAGCAGTCGCTGGACGTTTGGCATGTTGGCCACAGAGTGCTTCTCGGGCCGCGACCTGCAACCGGGCAGGTACCTCCCAGGTTCCCGGCCCAACGAAAGCCCCCAGACCCAAATGGAGAGGGGCTGCTTGGGGGCCCCCTGGGGCCCCTTCAGGCCAGCTAGGTCTTTGGGTCCTGGCTCCTTCGCTTTGGGAGCAGTCGCTGGACGTTTGGCATGTTGGCCGCAGAGTGCTTCTCAGGCCGCGACCTGCAACCGGGCAGGTACCTCCCAGATTCCCGGCCCAACGAAAGCCCCCAGACCCAAATGGAGAGGGGCTGCTTGGGGGCCCCCTGGGGCCCCTTCAGGCCAGCTAGGTCTTTGGGTCCTGGCTCCTTCGCTTTGGGAGCAGTCGCTGGACGTTTGGCATGTTGGCCGCAGAGTGCTTCTCGGGCCGCGACCTGCAACCGGGCAGGTACCTCCCAGGTTCCCGGCCCAACGAAAGCCCCCAGACCCAAATGGAGAGGGGCTGCCTGGGGGCCCCCTGGGACCCCTTCAGGCCAGCTAGGTCTTTGGGTCCTGGCTCCTTCGCTTTGGGAGCAGTCGCTGGACGTTTGGCACGTTGGCCGGAGAGTGCTTCTCGGGCCGCGACCTGCAACCGGGCAGGTACCTCCCAGGTTCCCGGCCCAACGAAAGCCCCCAGACCCAAATGGAGAGGGGCTGCTTGGGGGCCCCCTGGGGCCCCTTCAGGCCAGCTAGGTCTTTGGGTCCTGGCTCCTTCGCTTTGGGAGCAGTCGCTGGACGTTTGGCATGTTGGCCGCAGAGTGCTTCTCGGGCCGCGACCTGCAACCGGGCAGGTACCTCCCAGGTTCCCGGCCCAACGAAAGCCCCCAGACCCAAATGGAGAGGGGCTGCTTGGGGGCCCCCTGGGGCCCCTTCAGGCCAGCTAGGTCTTTGGGTCCTGGCTCCTTCGCTTTGGGAGCAGTCGCTGGACGTTTGGCATGTTGGCCGCAGAGTGCTTCTCGGGCCGCGACCTGCAACCGGGAAGGTACCTCCCAGGTTCCCGGCCCAATGAAAACCCCCAGACCCAAATGGAGAGGGGCTGCTTGGGGGCCCCCTGGGGCCCCTTCAGGCCAGCTAGGTCTTTGGGTCCTGGCTCCTTCGCTTTGGGAGCAGTCGCTGGACGTTTGGCATGTTGGCCGGAGAGTGCTTCTCGGACCGCGACCTGCAACCGGGCAGGTACCTCCCAGGTTCCCGGCCCAAGGAAAGCCCCCAGACCCAAATGGAGAGGGGCTGCTTGGGGGCCCCCTGGGGCCCCTTCAGGCCAGCTAGGTCTTTGGGTCCTGGCTCCTTCGCTTTGGGAGCAGTCGCTGGACGTTTGGCATGTTGGCCGCAGAGTGCTTCTCGGGCCGCGACCTGCAACCGGGCAGGTACCTCCCAGGTTCCCGGCCCAACGAAAGCCCCCAGACCCAAATGGAGAGGGGCTGCTTGGGGGCCCCCTGGGGCCCCTTCAGGCCAGCTAGGTCTTTGGGTCCTGGCTCCTTCGCTTTGGGAGCAGTCGCTGGACGTTTGGCATGTTGGCCGGAGAGTGCTTCTCGGGCCGCGACCTGCAACCGGGCAGGTACCTCCCAGGTTCCCGGCCCAACGAAAGCCCCCAGACCCAAATGGAGAGGGGCTGCTTGGGGGCCCCCTGGGGCCCCTTCAGGCCAGCTAGGTCTTTGGGTCCTGGCTCCTTCGCTTTGGGAGCAGTCGCTGGACGTTTGGCATGTTGGCCGCAGAGTGCTTCTCGGGCCGCGACCTGCAACCGGGCAGGTACCTCCCAGGTTCCCGGCCCAAGGAAAGCCCCCAGACCCAAATGGAGAGGGGCTGCTTGGGGGCCCCCTGGGGCCCCTTCAGGCCAGCTAGGTCTTTGGGTCCTGGCTCCTTCGCTTTGGGAGCAGTCGCTGGACGTTTGGCATGTTGGCCGGAGAGTGCTTCTCGGGCCGCGACCTGCAACCGGGCAGGTACCTCCCAGGTTCCCGGCCCAATGAAAGCCCCCAGACCCAAATGGAGAGGGGCTGCTTGGGGGCCCCCTGGGGCCCCTTCAGGCCAGCTAGGTCTTTGGGTCCTCGCTGCTTCGCTTTGGGAGCAGTCGCTGGACGTTTGGCATGTTGGCCGGAGAGTGCTTCTCAGGCCGCGACCTGCAACATGGGGAGGTAGCTCCCAGGTTCCCGGCCCAGCGAAAGCCCCCAGACCCAAATGGAGAGGGGCTGCTTGGGGGCCCCCTGGGGCCCCTTCAGGCCAGCTAGGTCTTTGGGTCCTGGCTCCTTCGCTTTGGGAGCAGTCGCTGGACGTTTGGGCATGTTGGCTGCAGAGTGCTTCTCGGGCCGCGACCTGCAACCGGGCAGGTACCTCCCAGGTTCCCGGCCCAACGAAAGCCCCCAGACCCAAATGGAGAGGGGCTGCTTGGGGGCCCCCTGGGGCCCCTTCAGGCCAGCTAGGTCTTTGGGTCCTGGCTCCTTCGCTTTGGGAGCAGTCGCTGGACGTTTGGCATGTTGGCCGCAGAGTGCTTCTCGGGCCGCGACCTGCAACCGGGCAGGTACCTCCCAGGTTCCCGGCCCAAGGAAAGCCCCCAGACCCAAATGGAGAGGGGCTGCTTGGGGGCCCCCTGGGGCCCCTTCAGGCCAGCTAGGTCTTTGGGTCCTGGCTCCTTCGCTTTGGGAGCAGTCGCTGGACGTTTGGCATGTTGGCCGGAGAGTGCTTCTCGGGCCGCGACCTGCAACCGGGCAGGTACCTCCCAGGTTCCCGGCCCAATGAAAGCCCCCAGACCCAAATGGAGAGGGGCTGCTTGGGGGCCCCCTGGGGCCCCTTCAGGCCAGCTAGGTCTTTGGGTCCTCGCTGCTTCGCTTTGGGAGCAGTCGCTGGACGTTTGGCATGTTGGCCGGAGAGTGCTTCTCAGGCCGCGACCTGCAACATGGGGAGGTAGCTCCCAGGTTCCCGGCCCAGCGAAAGCCCCCAGACCCAAATGGAGAGGGGCTGCTTGGGGGCCCCCTGGGGCCCCTTCAGGCCAGCTAGGTCTTTGGGTCCTGGCTCCTTCGCTTTGGGAGCAGTCGCTGGACGTTTGGGCATGTTGGCTGCAGAGTGCTTCTCGGGCCGCGACCTGCAACCGGGCAGGTACCTCCCAGGTTCCCGGCCCAACGAAAGCCCCCAGACCCAAATGGAGAGGGGCTGCTTGGGGGCCCCCTGGGGCCCCTTCAGGCCAGCTAGGTCTTTGGGTCCTGGCTCCTTCGCTTTGGGAGCAGTCGCTGGACGTTTGGCATGTTGGCCGCAGAGTGCTTCTCGGGCCGCGACCTGCAACCGGGCAGGTACCTCCCAGGTTCCCGGCCCAACGAAAGCCCCCAGACCCAAATGGAGAGGGGCTGCTTGGGGGCCCCCTGGGGCCCCTTCAGGCCAGCTAGGTCTTTGGGTCCTGGCTCCTTCGCTTTGGGAGCAGTCGCTGGACGTTTGGCATGTTGGCCGCAGAGTGCTTCTCGGGCCGCGACCTGCAACCGGGAAGGTACCTCCCAGGTTCCCGGCCCAATGAAAACCCCCAGACCCAAATGGAGAGGGGCTGCTTGGGGGCCCCCTGGGGCCCCTTCAGGCCAGCTAGGTCTTTGGGTCCTGGCTCCTTCGCTTTGGGAGCAGTCGCTGGACGTTTGGCATGTTGGCCGGAGAGTGCTTCTCGGACCGCGACCTGCAACCGGGCAGGTACCTCCCAGGTTCCCGGCCCAAGGAAAGCCCCCAGACCCAAATGGAGAGGGGCTGCTTGGGGGCCCCCTGGGGCCCCTTCAGGCCAGCTAGGTCTTTGGGTCCTGGCTCCTTCGCTTTGGGAGCAGTCGCTGGACGTTTGGCATGTTGGCCGCAGAGTGCTTCTCGGGCCGCGACCTGCAACCGGGCAGGTACCTCCCAGGTTCCCGGCCCAACGAAAGCCCCCAGACCCAAATGGAGAGGGGCTGCTTGGGGGCCCCCTGGGGCCCCTTCAGGCCAGCTAGGTCTTTGGGTCCTGGCTCCTTCGCTTTGGGAGCAGTCGCTGGACGTTTGGCACGTTGGCCGGAGAGTGCTTCTCGGGCCGCGACCTGCAACTGGGCAGGTACCTCCCAGGTTCCCGGCCCAACGAAAGCCCCCAGACCCAAATGGAGAGGGGCTGCTTGGGGGCCCCCTGGGGCCCCTTCAGGCCAGCTAGGTCTTTGGGTCCTGGCTCCTTCGCTTTGGGAGCAGTCGCTGGACGTTTGGCATGTTGGCCGCAGAGTGCTTCTCGGGCCGCGACCTGCAACCGGGCAGGTACCTCCCAGGTTCCCGGCCCAACGAAAGCCCCCAGACCCAAATGGAGAGGGGCTGCTTGGGGGCCCCCTGGGGCCCCTTCAGGCCAGCTAGGTCTTTGGGTCCTGGCTCCTTCGCTTTGGGAGCAGTCGCTGGACGTTTGGCATGTTGGCCACAGAGTGCTTCTCGGGCCGCGACCTGCAACCGGGCAGGTAGCTCCCAGGTTCCCGGCCCAACGAAAGCCCCCAGACCCAAATGGAGAGGGGCTGCTTGGGGGCCCCCTGGGGCCCCTTCAGGCCAGCTAGGTCTTTGGGTCCTGGCTCCTTCGCTTTGGGAGCAGTCGCTGGACGTTTGGCATGTTGGCCGCAGAGTGCTTCTCAGGCCGCGACCTGCAACCGGGCAGGTACCTCCCAGATTCCCGGCCCAACGAAAGCCCCCAGACCCAAATGGAGAGGGGCTGCTTGGGGGCCCCCTGGGGCCCCTTCAGGCCAGCTAGGTCTTTGGGTCCTGGCTCCTTCGCTTTGGGAGCAGTCGCTGGACGTTTGGCATGTTGGCCGCAGAGTGCTTCTCGGGCCGCGACCTGCAACCGGGCAGGTACCTCCCAGGTTCCCGGCCCAACGAAAGCCCCCAGACCCAAATGGAGAGGGGCTGCCTGGGGGCCCCCTGGGACCCCT
This sequence comes from Gallinula chloropus, assembly GCF_964237585.1. Lineage (NCBI taxonomy): Eukaryota > Metazoa > Chordata > Aves > Gruiformes > Rallidae > Gallinula > Gallinula chloropus. The sequence goes on from NW_028168790.1 coordinate 25,021, forward strand.
TCAGGCCAGCTAGGTCTTTGGGTCCTGGCTCCTTCGCTTTGGGAGCAGTCGCTGGACGTTTGGCACGTTGGCCGGAGAGTGCTTCTCGGGCCGCGACCTGCAACCGGGCAGGTACCTCCCAGGTTCCCGGCCCAACGAAAGCCCCCAGACCCAAATGGAGAGGGGCTGCTTGGGGGCCCCCTGGGGCCCCTTCAGGCCAGCTAGGTCTTTGGGTCCTGGCTCCTTCGCTTTGGGAGCAGTCGCTGGACGTTTGGCATGTTGGCCGCAGAGTGCTTCTCGGGCCGCGACCTGCAACCGGGCAGGTACCTCCCAGGTTCCCGGCCCAACGAAAGCCCCCAGACCCAAATGGAGAGGGGCTGCTTGGGGGCCCCCTGGGGCCCCTTCAGGCCAGCTAGGTCTTTGGGTCCTGGCTCCTTCGCTTTGGGAGCAGTCGCTGGACGTTTGGCATGTTGGCCGCAGAGTGCTTCTCGGGCCGCGACCTGCAACCGGGAAGGTACCTCCCAGGTTCCCGGCCCAATGAAAACCCCCAGACCCAAATGGAGAGGGGCTGCTTGGGGGCCCCCTGGGGCCCCTTCAGGCCAGCTAGGTCTTTGGGTCCTGGCTCCTTCGCTTTGGGAGCAGTCGCTGGACGTTTGGCATGTTGGCCGGAGAGTGCTTCTCGGACCGCGACCTGCAACCGGGCAGGTACCTCCCAGGTTCCCGGCCCAAGGAAAGCCCCCAGACCCAAATGGAGAGGGGCTGCTTGGGGGCCCCCTGGGGCCCCTTCAGGCCAGCTAGGTCTTTGGGTCCTGGCTCCTTCGCTTTGGGAGCAGTCGCTGGACGTTTGGCATGTTGGCCGCAGAGTGCTTCTCGGGCCGCGACCTGCAACCGGGCAGGTACCTCCCAGGTTCCCGGCCCAACGAAAGCCCCCAGACCCAAATGGAGAGGGGCTGCTTGGGGGCCCCCTGGGGCCCCTTCAGGCCAGCTAGGTCTTTGGGTCCTGGCTCCTTCGCTTTGGGAGCAGTCGCTGGACGTTTGGCATGTTGGCCGGAGAGTGCTTCTCGGGCCGCGACCTGCAACCGGGCAGGTACCTCCCAGGTTCCCGGCCCAACGAAAGCCCCCAGACCCAAATGGAGAGGGGCTGCTTGGGGGCCCCCTGGGGCCCCTTCAGGCCAGCTAGGTCTTTGGGTCCTGGCTCCTTCGCTTTGGGAGCAGTCGCTGGACGTTTGGCATGTTGGCCGCAGAGTGCTTCTCGGGCCGCGACCTGCAACCGGGCAGGTACCTCCCAGGTTCCCGGCCCAAGGAAAGCCCCCAGACCCAAATGGAGAGGGGCTGCTTGGGGGCCCCCTGGGGCCCCTTCAGGCCAGCTAGGTCTTTGGGTCCTGGCTCCTTCGCTTTGGGAGCAGTCGCTGGACGTTTGGCATGTTGGCCGGAGAGTGCTTCTCGGGCCGCGACCTGCAACCGGGCAGGTACCTCCCAGGTTCCCGGCCCAATGAAAGCCCCCAGACCCAAATGGAGAGGGGCTGCTTGGGGGCCCCCTGGGGCCCCTTCAGGCCAGCTAGGTCTTTGGGTCCTCGCTGCTTCGCTTTGGGAGCAGTCGCTGGACGTTTGGCATGTTGGCCGGAGAGTGCTTCTCAGGCCGCGACCTGCAACCTGGGGAGGTAGCTCCCAGGTTCCCGGCCCAGCGAAAGCCCCCAGACCCAAATGGAGAGGGGCTGCTTGGGGGCCCCCTGGGGCCCCTTCAGGCCAGCTAGGTCTTTGGGTCCTGGCTCCTTCGCTTTGGGAGCAGTCGCTGGACGTTTGGCACGTTGGCCGGAGAGTGCTTCTCGGGCCGCGACCTGCAACCGGGCAGGTACCTCCCAGGTTCCCGGCCCAACGAAAGCCCCCAGACCCAAATGGAGAGGGGCTGCTTGGGGGCCCCCTGGGGCCCCTTCAGGCCAGCTAGGTCTTTGGGTCCTGGCTCCTTCGCTTTGGGAGCAGTCGCTGGACGTTGGGCATGTTGGCCAGTGAGTGCTTCTCGGGCCGCGACCTGCAACCGGGCAGGTACCTCCCAGGTTCCCGGCCCAACGAAAGCCCCCAGACCCAAATGGAGAGGGGCTGCTTGGGGGCCCCCTGGGGCCCCTTCAGGCCAGCTAGGTCTTTGGGTCCTGGCTCCTTCGCTTTGGGAGCAGTCGCTGGACGTTTGGCATGTTGGCCGCAGAGTGCTTCTCGGGCCGCGACCTGCAACCGGGCAGGTACCTCCCAGGTTCCCGGCCCAAGGAAAGCCCCCAGACCCAAATGGAGAGGGGCTGCTTGGGGGCCCCCTGGGGCCCCTTCAGGCCAGCTAGGTCTTTGGGTCCTGGCTCCTTCGCTTTGGGAGCAGTCGCTGGACGTTTGGCATGTTGGCCGGAGAGTGCTTCTCGGGCCGCGACCTGCAACCGGGCAGGTACCTCCCAGGTTCCCGGCCCAACGAAAGCCCCCAGACCCAAATGGAGAGGGGCTGCTTGGGGGCCCCCTGGGGCCCCTTCAGGCCAGCTAGGTCTTTGGGTCCTCGCTGCTTCGCTTTGGGAGCAGTCGCTGGACGTTTGGCATGTTGGCCGGAGAGTGCTTCTCAGGCCGCGACCTGCAACCTGGGGAGGTAGCTCCCAGGTTCCCGGCCCAGCGAAAGCCCCCAGACCCAAATGGAGAGGGGCTGCTTGGGGGCCCCCTGGGGCCCCTTCAGGCCAGCTAGGTCTTTGGGTCCTGGCTCCTTCGCTTTGGGAGCAGTCGCTGGACGTTTGGCACGTTGGCCGGAGAGTGCTTCTCGGGCCGCGACCTGCAACCGGGCAGGTACCTCCCAGGTTCCCGGCCCAACGAAAGCCCCCAGACCCAAATGGAGAGGGGCTGCTTGGGGGCCCCCTGGGGCCCCTTCAGGCCAGCTAGGTCTTTGGGTCCTGGCTCCTTCGCTTTGGGAGCAGTCGCTGGACGTTGGGCATGTTGGCCAGTGAGTGCTTCTCGGGCCGCGACCTGCAACCGGGCAGGTACCTCCCAGGTTCCCGGCCCAACGAAAGCCCCCAGACCCAAATGGAGAGGGGCTGCTTGGGGGCCCCCTGGGGCCCCTTCAGGCCAGCTAGGTCTTTGGGTCCTGGCTCCTTCGCTTTGGGAGCAGTCGCTGGACGTTTGGCATGTTGGCCGCAGAGTGCTTCTCGGGCCGCGACCTGCAACCGGGCAGGTACCTCCCAGGTTCCCGGCCCAACGAAAGCCCCCAGACCCAAATGGAGAGGGGCTGCTTGGGGGCCCCCTGGGACCCCTTCAGGCCAGCTAGGTCTTTGGGTCCTGGCTCCTTCGCTTTGGGAGCAGTCGCTGGACGTTGGGCATGTTGGCCAGTGAGTGCTTCTCGGGCCGCGACCTGCAACCGGGCAGGTACCTCCCAGGTTCCCGGCCCAACGAAAGCCCCCAGACCCAAATGGAGAGGGGCTGCTTGGGGGCCCCCTGGGGCCCCTTCAGGCCAGCTAGGTCTTTGGGTCCTGGCTCCTTCGCTTTGGGAGCAGTCGCTGGACGTTTGGCATGTTGGCCGCAGAGTGCTTCTCGGGCCGCGACCTGCAACCGGGCAGGTACCTCCCAGGTTCCCGGCCCAAGGAAAGCCCCCAGACCCAAATGGAGAGGGGCTGCTTGGGGGCCCCCTGGGGCCCCTTCAGGCCAGCTAGGTCTTTGGGTCCTGGCTCCTTCGCTTTGGGAGCAGTCGCTGGACGTTTGGCATGTTGGCCGGAGAGTGCTTCTCGGGCCGCGACCTGCAACCGGGCAGGTACCTCCCAGGTTCCCGGCCCAACGAAAGCCCCCAGACCCAAATGGAGAGGGGCTGCTTGGGGGCCCCCTGGGGCCCCTTCAGGCCAGCTAGGTCTTTGGGTCCTCGCTGCTTCGCTTTGGGAGCAGTCGCTGGACGTTTGGCATGTTGGCCGGAGAGTGCTTCTCAGGCCGCGACCTGCAACCTGGGGAGGTAGCTCCCAGGTTCCCGGCCCAGCGAAAGCCCCCAGACCCAAATGGAGAGGGGCTGCTTGGGGGCCCCCTGGGGCCCCTTCAGGCCAGCTAGGTCTTTGGGTCCTGGCTCCTTCGCTTTGGGAGCAGTCGCTGGACGTTTGGCACGTTGGCCGGAGAGTGCTTCTCGGGCCGCGACCTGCAACCGGGCAGGTACCTCCCAGGTTCCCGGCCCAACGAAAGCCCCCAGACCCAAATGGAGAGGGGCTGCTTGGGGGCCCCCTGGGGCCCCTTCAGGCCAGCTAGGTCTTTGGGTCCTGGCTCCTTCGCTTTGGGAGCAGTCGCTGGACGTTGGGCATGTTGGCCAGTGAGTGCTTCTCGGGCCGCGACCTGCAACCGGGCAGGTACCTCCCAGGTTCCCGGCCCAACGAAAGCCCCCAGACCCAAATGGAGAGGGGCTGCTTGGGGGCCCCCTGGGGCCCCTTCAGGCCAGCTAGGTCTTTGGGTCCTGGCTCCTTCGCTTTGGGAGCAGTCGCTGGACGTTTGGCATGTTGGCCGCAGAGTGCTTCTCGGGCCGCGACCTGCAACCGGGCAGGTACCTCCCAGGTTCCCGGCCCAACGAAAGCCCCCAGACCCAAATGGAGAGGGGCTGCTTGGGGGCCCCCTGGGACCCCTTCAGGCCAGCTAGGTCTTTGGGTCCTGGCTCCTTCGCTTTGGGAGCAGTCGCTGGACGTTTGGCATGTTGGCCGCAGAGTGCTTCTCGGGCCGCGACCTGCAACTGGGCAGGTAGCTCCCAGGTTCCCGGTCCAACGAAAGCCCCCAGACCCAAATGGAGAGGGGCTGCTTGTGGGCCCCCTGGGGCCCCTTCAGGCCAGCTAGGTCTTTGGGTCCTGGCTCCTTCGCTTTGGGAGCAGTCGCTGGACGTTTGGCATGTTGGCCGCAGAGTGCTTCTCGGGCCGCGACCTGCAACCGGGCAGGTACCTCCCAGGTTCCCGGCCCAACGAAAGCCCCCAGACCCAAATGGAGAGGGGCTGCTTGGGGGCCCCCTGGGGCCCCTTCAGGCCAGCTAGGTCTTTGGGTCCTGGCTCCTTCGCTTTGGGAGCAGTCGCTGGACGTTTGGCATGTTGGCCGCAGAGTGCTTCTTGGGCCGCGACCTGCAACCGGGCAGGTACCTCCCAGGTTCCCGGCCCAACGAAAGCCCCCAGACCCAAATGGAGAGGGGCTGCTTGGGGGCCCCCTGGGGCCCCTTCAGGCCAGCTAGGTCTTTGGGTCCTGGCTCCTTCGCTTTGGGAGCAGTCGCTGGACGTTTGGCATGTTGGCCGCAGAGTGCTTCTCGGGCCGCGACCTGCAACCGGGCAGGTACCTCCCAGGTTCCCGGCCCAACGAAAGCCCCCAGACCCAAATGGAGAGGGGCTGCTTGGGGGCCCCCTGGGGCCCCTTCAGGCCAGCTAGGTCTTTGGGTCCTGGCTCCTTCGCTTTGGGAGCAGTCGCTGGACGTTTGGCATGTTGGCCGCAGAGTGCTTCTCGGGCCGCGACCTGCAACCGGGCAGGTACCTCCCAGGTTCCCGGCCCAACGAAAGCCCCCAGACCCAAATGGAGAGGGGCTGCTTGGGGGCCCCCTGGGGCCCCTTCAGGCCAGCTAGGTCTTTGGGTCCTGGCTCCTTCGCTTTGGGAGCAGTCGCTGGACGTTTGGCATGTTGGCCGGAGAGTGCTTCTCGGGCCGCGACCTGCAACCGGGCAGGTACCTCCCAGGTTCCCGGCCCAATGAAAGCCCCCAGACCCAAATGGAGAGGGGCTGCTTGGGGGCCCCCTGGGGCCCCTTCAGGCCAGCTAGGTCTTTGGGTCCTGGCTGCTTCGCTTTGGGAGCAGTCGCTGGACGTTTGGCATGTTGGCCGGAGAGTGCTTCTCAGGACGCGACCTGCAACCTGGGGAGGTAGCTCCCAGGTTCCCGGCCCAACGAAAGCCCCCAGACCCAAATGGAGAGGGGCTGCTTGGGGGCCCCCTGGGGCCCCTTCAGGCCAGCTAGGTCTTTGGGTCCTGGCTCCTTCGCTTTGGGAGCAGTCGCTGGACGTTTGGCACGTTTTTCCGGAGAGTGCTTCTCGGGCCGCGACCTGCAACCGGGCAGGTACCTCCCAGGTTCCCGGCCCAACGAAAGCCCCCAGACCCAAATGGAGAGGGGCTGCTTGGGGGCCCCCTGGGGCCCCTTCAGGCCAGCTAGGTCTTTGGGTCCTGGCTCCTTCGCTTTGGGAGCAGTCGCTGGACGTTTGGCACGTTGGCCGGAGAGTGCTTCTCGGGCCGCGACCTGCAACCGGGCAGGTACCTCCCAGGTTCCCGGCCCAACGAAAGCCCCCAGACCCAAATGGAGAGGGGCTGCTTGGGGGCCCCCTGGGGCCCCTTCAGGCCAGCTAGGTCTTTGGGTCCTGGCTCCTTCGCTTTGGGAGCAGTCGCTGGACGTTTGGCATGTTGGCCGCAGAGTGCTTCTCGGGCCGCGACCTGCAACCGGGCAGGTACCTCCCAGGTTCCCGGCCCAACGAAAGCCCCCAGACCCAAATGGAGAGGGGCTGCTTGGGGGCCCCCTGGGGCCCCTTCAGGCCAGCTAGGTCTTTGGGTCCTGGCTCCTTCGCTTTGGGAGCAGTCGCTGGACGTTGGGCATGTTGGCCAGTGATTGCTTCTCGGGCCGCGACCTGCAACCGGGCAGGTACCTCCCAGGTTCCCGGCCCAACGAAAGCCCCCAGACCCAAATGGAGAGGGGCTGCTTGGGGGCCCCCTGGGGCCCCTTCAGGCCAGCTAGGTCTTTGGGTCCTGGCTCCTTCGCTTTGGGAGCAGTCGCTGGACGTTGGGCACGTTGGCCGGAGAGTGCTTCTCGGGCCGCGACCTGCAACCGGGCAGGTACCTCCCAGGTTCCCGGCCCAACGAAAGCCCCCAGACCCAAATGGAGAGGGGCTGCTTGGGGGCCCCCTGGGGCCCCTTCAGGCCAGCTAGGTCTTTGGGTCCTGGCTGCTTCGCTTTGGGAGCAGTCGCTGGACGTTTGGCACGTTGGCCGGAGAGTGCTTCTCGGGCCGCGACCTGCAACCGGGCAGGTACCTCCCAGGTTCCCGGCCCAACGAAAGCCCCCAGACCCAAATGGAGAGGGGCTGCTTGGGGGCCCCCTGGGGCCCCTTCAGGTCAGCTAGGTCTTTGGGTCCTGGCTCCTTCGCTTTGGGAGCAGTCGCTGGACGTTTGGCATGTTGGCCGCAGAGTGCTTCTCGGGCCGCGACCTGCAACCGGGCAGGTACCTCCCAGGTTCCCGGCCCAACGAAAGCCCCCAGACCCAAATGGAGAGGGGCTGCTTGGGGGCCCCCTGGGGCCCCTTCAGGCCAGCTAGGTCTTTGGGTCCTGGCTCCTTCGCTTTGGGAGCAGTCGCTGGACGTTTGGCATGTTGGCCGCAGAGTGCTTCTCGGGCCGCGACCTGCAACCGGGCAGGTACCTCCCAGGTTCCTGGCCCAACGAAAGCCCCCAGGCCCAAATGGAGAGGGGCTGCTTGGGGGCCCCCTGGGGCCCCTTCAGGCCAGCTAGGTCTTTGGGTCCTGGCTCCTTCGCTTTGGGAGCAGTCGCTGGACGTTTGGCATGTTGGCCGCAGAGTGCTTCTCGGTCCGCGACCTGCAACCGGGCAGGTACCTCCCAGGTTCCCGGCCCAACGAAAGCCCCCAGACCCAAATGGAGAGGGGCTGCTTGGGGGCCCCCTGGGGCCCCTTCAGGCCAGCTAGGTCTTTGGGTCCTGGCTCCTTCGCTTTGGGAGCAGTCGCTGGACGTTTGGCATGTTGGCCGCAGAGTGCTTCTCGGGCCGCGACCTGCAACCGGGCAGGTACCTCCCAGGTTCCCGGCCCAACGAAAGCCCCCAGACCCAAATGGAGAGGGGCTGCTTGGGGGCCCCCTGGGGCCCCTTCAGGCCAGCTAGGTCTTTGGGTCCTGGCTCCTTCGCTTTGGGAGCAGTCGCTGGACGTTTGGCATGTTGGCCGGAGAGTGCTTCTCGGGCCGCGACCTGCAACCGGGCAGGTACCTCCCAGGTTCCCGGCCCAACGAAAGCCCCCAGACCCAAATGGAGAGGGGCTGCTTGGGGGCCCCCTGGGGCCCCTTCAGGCCAGCTAGGTCTTTGGGTCCTGGCTCCTTCGCTTTGGGAGCAGTCGCTGGACGTTTGGCATGTTGGCCGCAGAGTGCTTCTCGGGCCGCGACCTGCAACCGGGCAGGTACCTCCCAGGTTCCCGGCCCAACGAAAGCCCCACGACCCAAATGGAGAGGGGCTGCTTGGGGGCCCCCTGGGGCCCCTTCAGGCCAGCTAGGTCTTTGGGTCCTGGCTCCTTCGCTTTGGGAGCAGTCGCTGGACGTTGGGCATGTTGGCCGGAGAGTGCTTCTCGGGCCGCGACCTGCAACCGGGCAGGTACCTCCCAGGTTCCCGGCCCAATGAAAGCCCCCAGACCCAAATGGAGAGGGGCTGCTTGGGGGCCCCCTGGGGCCCCTTCAGGCCAGCTAGGTCTTTGGGTCCTGGCTCCTTCGCTTTGGGAGCAGTCGCTGGACGTTTGGCATGTTGGCCGGAGAGTGCTTCTCGGGCCGCGACCTGCAACCGGGCAGGTACCTCCCAGGTTCCCGGCCCAACGAAAGCCCCCAGACCCAAATGGAGAGGGGCTGCTTGGGGGCCCCCTGGGGCCCCTTCAGGCCAGCTAGGTCTTTGGGTCCTGGCTGCTTCGCTTTGGGAGCAGTCGCTGGACGTTTGGCATGTTGGCCGCAGAGTGCTTCTCGGGCCGCGACCTGCAACCGGGCAGGTACCTCCCAGGTTCCCGGCCCAACAAAAGCCCCCAGACCCAAATGGAGAGGGGCTGCTTGGGGGCCCCCTGGGGCCCCTTCAGGCCAGCTAGGTCTTTGGGTCCTGGCTCCTTCGCTTTGGGAGCAGTCGCTGGACGTTTGGCACGTTGGCCGGAGAGTGCTTCTCGGGCCGCGACCTGCAACCGGGCAGGTACCTCCCAGGTTCCCGGCCCAACGAAAGCCCCCAGACCCAAATGGAGAGGGGCTGCTTGGGGGCCCCCTGGGGCCCCTTCAGGCCAGCTAGGTCTTTGGGTCCTGGCTCCTTCGCTTTGGGAGCAGTCGCTGGACGTTTGGCATGTTGGCCGCAGAGTGCTTCTCGGGCCGCGACCTGCAACCGGGCAGGTACCTCCCAGGTTCCCGGCCCAATGAAAGCCCCCAGACCCAAATGGAGAGGGGCTGCTTGGGGGCCCCCTGGGGCCCCTTCAGGCCAGCTAGGTCTTTGGGTCCTGGCTCCTTCGCTTTGGGAGCAGTCGCTGGACGTTGGGCATGTTGGCCGGAGAGTGCTTCTCGGGCCGCGACCTGCAACCGGGCAGGTACCTCCCAGGTTCCCGGCCCAACGAAAGCCCCCAGACCCAAATGGAGAGGGGCTGCTTGGGGGCCCCCTGGGGCCCCTTCAGGCCAGCTAGGTCTTTGGGTCCTGGCTCCTTCGCTTTGGGAGCAGTCGCTGGACGTTTGGCATGTTGGCCGCAGAGTGCTTCTCGGGCCGCGACCTGCAACCGGGCAGGTACCTCCCAGGTTCCCGGCCCAACGAAAGCCCCCAGACCCAAATGGAGAGGGGCTGCTTGGGGGCCCCCTGGGGCCCCTTCAGGCCAGCTAGGTCTTTGGGTCCTGGCTCCTTCGCTTTGGGAGCAGTCGCTGGACGTTTGGCATGTTGGCCGCAGAGTGCTTCTCGGGCCGCGACCTGCAACCGGGCAGGTACCTCCCAGGTTCCCGGCCCAACGAAAGCCCCCAGACCCAAATGGAGAGGGGCTGCTTGGGGGCCCCCTGGGGCCCCTTCAGGCCAGCTAGGTCTTTGGGTCCTGGCTCCTTCGCTTTGGGAGCAGTCGCTGGACGTTTGGCATGTTGGCCGCAGAGTGCTTCTCGGGCCGCGACCTGCAACCGGGCAGGTACCTCCCAGGTTCCCGGCCCAACGAAAGCCCCCAGACCCAAATGGAGAGGGACTGCTTGGGGGCCCCCTGGGGCCCCTTCAGGCCAGCTAGGTCTTTGGGTCCTGGCTCCTTCGCTTTGGGAGCAGTCGCTGGAAGTTTGGGCATGTTGGCCGGAGAGTGCTTCTCGGGCCGCGACCTGCAACCGGGCAGGTACCTCCCAGGTTCCCGGCCCAACGAAAGCCCCCAGACCCAAATGGAGAGGGGCTGCTTGGGGGCCCCCTGGGGCCCCTTCAGGCCAGCTAGGTCTTTGGGTCCTGGCTCCTTCGCTTTGGGAGCAGTCGCTGGACGTTTGGCATGTTGGCCGCAGAGTGCTTCTCGGGCCGCGACCTGCAACCGGGCAGGTACCTCCCAGGTTCCCGGCCCAACGAAAGCCCCCAGACCCAAATGGAGAGGGGCTGCTTGGGGGCCCCCTGGGGCCCCTTCAGGCCAGCTAGGTCTTTGGGTCCTGGCTCCTTCGCTTTGGGAGCAGTCGCTGGACGTTTGGCGTGTTGGCCGCAGAGTGCTTCTCGGGCTGCGACCTGCAACCGGGCAGGTACCTCCCAGGTTCCCGGCCCAACGAAAGCCCCCAGACCCAAATGGAGAGGGGCTGCTTGGGGGCCCCCTGGGGCCCCTTCAGGCCAGCTAGGTCTTTGGGTCCTGGCTCCTTCGCTTTGGGAGCAGTCGCTGGACGTTGGGCACGTTGGCCGGAGAGTGCTTCTCGGGCCGCGACCTGCAACCGGGCAGGTACCTCCCAGGTTCCCGGCCCAACGAAAGCCCCCAGACCCAAATGGAGAGGGGCTGCTTGGGGGCCCCCTGGGGCCCCTTCAGGCCAGCTAGGTCTTTGGGTCCTGGCTCCTTCGCTTTGGGAGCAGTCGCTGGACGTTTGGCACGTTGGCCGGAGAGTGCTTCTCGGGCCGCGACCTGCAACCGGGCAGGTACCTCCCAGGTTCCCGGCCCAACGAAAGCCCCCAGACCCAAATGGAGAGGGGCTGCTTGGGGGCCCCCTGGGGCCCCTTCAGGCCAGCTAGGTCTTTGGGTCCTGGCTGCTTCGCTTTGGGAGCAGTCGCTGGACGTTTGGCATGTTGGCCGGAGGGTGCTTCTCGGGCCGCGACCTGCAACCGGGCAGGTACCTCCCAGGTTCCCGGCCCAACGAAAGCCCCCAGACCCAAATGGAGAGGGGCTGCTTGGGGGCCCCCTGGGGCCCCTTCAGGCCAGCTAGGTCTTTGGGTCCTGGCTCCTTCGCTTTGGGAGCAGTCGCTGGACGTTTGGCATGTTGGCCGGAGAGTGCTTCTCGGGCCGCGACCTGCAACCGGGCAGGTACCTCCCAGGTTCCCGGCCCAACGAAAGCCCCCAGACCCAAATGGAGAGGGGCTGCTTGGGGGCCCCCTGGGGCCCCTTCAGGCCAGCTAGGTCTTTGGGTCCTGGCTCCTTCGCTTTGGGAGCAGTCGCTGGACGTTTGGCATGTTGGCCGCAGAGTGCTTCTCGGGCCGCGACCTGCAACCGGGCAGGTACCTCCCAGGTTCCCGGCCCAACGAAAGCCCCCAGACCCAAATGGAGGGGGGCTGCTTGGGGGCCCCCTGGGGCCCCTTCAGGCCAGCTAGGTCTTTGGGTCCTGGCTCCTTCGCTTTGGGAGCAGTCGCTGGACGTTTGGCATGTTGGCCGCAGAGTGCTTCTCGGGCCGCGACCTGCAACCGGGCAGGTAGCTCCCAGGTTCCCGGCCCAACGAAAGCCCCCAGACCCAAATGGAGAGGGGCTGCTTGGGGGCCCCCTGGGGCCCCTTCAGGCCAGCTAGGTCTTTGGGTCCTGGCTCCTTCGCTTTGGGAGCAGTCGCTGGACGTTTGGCATGTTGGCCGGAGAGTGCTTCTCGGGCCGCGACCTGCAACCGGGCAGGTACCTCCCAGGTTCCCGGCCCAACGAAAGCCCCCAGACCCAAATGGAGAGGGGCTGCTTGGGGGCCCCCTGGGGCCCCTTCAGGCCAGCTAGGTCTTTGGGTCCTGGCTCCTTCGCTTTGGGAGCAGTCGCTGGACGTTTGGCATGTTGGCCGCAGAGTGCTTCTCGGGCCGCGACCTGCAACTGGGCAGGTAGCTCCCAGGTTCCCGGCCCAACGAAAGCCCCCAGACCCAAATGGAGAGGGGCTGCTTGGGGGCCCCCTGGGGCCCCTTCAGGCCAGCTAGGTCTTTGGGTCCTGGCTCCTTCGCTTTGGGAGCAGTCGCTGGACGTTGGGCATGTTGGCCGGAGAGTGCTTCTCGGGCCGCGACCTGCAACCGGGCAGGTACCTCCCAGGTTCCCGGCCCAATGAAAGCCCCCAGACCCAAATGGAGAGGGGCTGCTTGGGGGCCCCCTGGGGCCCCTTCAGGCCAGCTAGGTCTTTGGGTCCTGGCTCCTTCGCTTTGGGAGCAGTCGCTGGACGTTTGGCATGTTGGCCGGAGAGTGCTTCTCGGGCCGCGACCTGCAACCGGGCAGGTACCTCCCAGGTTCCCGGCCCAACGAAAGCCCCCAGACCCAAATGGAGAGGGGCTGCTTGGGGGCCCCCTGGGGCCCCTTCAGGCCAGCTAGGTCTTTGGGTCCTGGCTCCTTCGCTTTGGGAGCAGTCGCTGGACGTTTGGCATGTTGGCCGGAGAGTGCTTCTCGGGCCGCGACCTGCAACCGGGCAGGTACCTCCCAGGTTCCCGGCCCAACGAAAGCCCCCAGACCCAAATGGAGAGGGGCTGCTTGGGGGCCCCCTGGGGCCCCTTCAGGCCAGCTAGGTCTTTGGGTCCTGGCTCCTTCGCTTTGGGAGCAGTCGCTGGACGTTTGGCATGTTGGCCGCAGAGTGCTTCTCGGGCCGCGACCTGCAACCGGGCAGGTACCTCCCAGGTTCCCGGCCCAACGAAAGCCCCCAGACCCAAATGGAGAGGGGCTGCTTGGGGGCCCCCTGGGGCCCCTTCAGGCCAGCTAGGTCTTTGGGTCCTGGCTCCTTCGCTTTGGGAGCAGTCGCTGGACGTTTGGCATGTTGGCCGCAGAGTGCTTCTCGGGCCGCGACCTGCAACCGGGCAGGTACCTCCCAGGTTCCCGGCCCAACGAAAGCCCCCAGACCCAAATGGAGAGGGGCTGCTTGGGGGCCCCCTGGGGCCCCTTCAGGCCAGCTAGGTCTTTGGGTCCTGGCTCCTTCGCTTTGGGAGCAGTCGCTGGACGTTGGGCATGTTGGCCGGAGAGTGCTTCTCGGGCCGCGACCTGCAACCGGGCAGGTACCTCCCAGGTTCCCGGCCCAACGAAAGCCCCCAGACCCAAATGGAGAGGGGCTGCTTGGGGGCCCCCTGGGGCCCCTTCAGGCCAGCTAGGTCTTTGGGTCCTGGCTCCTTCGCTTTGGGAGCAGTCGCTGGACGTTTGGCACGTTGGCCGTAGAGTGCTTCTCGGGCCGCGACCTGCAACCGGGCAGGTACCTCCCAGGTTCCCGGCCCAACGAAAGCCCCCAGACCCAAATGGAGAGGGGCTGCTTGGGGGCCCCCTGGGGCCCCTTCAGGCCAGCTAGGTCTTTGGGTCCTGGCTCCTTCGCTTTGGGAGCAGTCGCTGGACGTTTGGGCATGTTGGCCGGAGAGTGCTTCTCGGGCCGCGACCTGCAACCGGGCAGGTACCTCCCAGGTTCCCGGCCCAACGAAAGCCCCCAGACCCAAATGGAGAGGGGCTGCTTGGGGGCCCCCTGGGGCCCCTTCAGGCCAGCTAGGTCTTTGGGTCCTGGCTCCTTCGCTTTGGGAGCAGTCGCTGGACGTTTGGCACGTTGGCCGGAGAGTGCTTCTCGGGCCGCGACCTGCAACCGGGCAGGTACCTCCCAGGTTCCCGGCCCAACGAAAGCCCCCAGACCCAAATGGAGAGGGGCTGCTTGGGGGCCCCCTGGGGCCCCTTCAGGCCAGCTAGGTCTTTGGGTCCTGGCTCCTTCGCTTTGGGAGCAGTCGCTGGACGTTTGGCACGTTGGCCGGAGAGTGCTTCTCGGGCCGCGACCTGCAACTGGGCAGCTACCTCCCAGGTTCCCGGCCCAACGAAAGCCCCCAGACCCAAATGGAGAGGGGCTGCTTGGGGGCCCCCTGGGGCCCCTTCAGGCCAGCTAGGTCTTTGGGTCCTGGCTCCTTCGCTTTGGGAGCAGTCGCTGGACGTTTGGCATGTTGGCCGGAGAGTGCTTCTCGGGCCGCGACCTGCAACCGGGCAGGTACCTCCCAGGTTCCCGGCCCAACGAAAGCCCCCAGACCCAAATGGAGAGGGGCTGCTTGGGGGTTCCCTGGGGCCCCTTCAGGCCAGCTAGGTCTTTGGGTCCTGGCTCCTTCGCTTTGGGAGCAGTCGCTGGACGTTGGGCATGTTGGCCGGAGAGTGCTTCTCGGGCCGCGACCTGCAACCGGGCAGGTACCTCCCAGGTTCCCGGCCCAACGAAAGCCCCCAGACCCAAATGGAGAGGGGCTGCTTGGGGGCCCCCTGGGGCCCCTTCAGGCCAGCTAGGTCTTTGGGTCCTGGCTGCTTCGCTTTGGGAGCAGTCGCTGGACGTTTGGCATGTTGGCCGGAGAGTGCTTCTCGGGCCGCGACCTGCAACCGGGCAGGTACCTCCCAGGTTCCCGGCCCAACGAAAGCCCCCAGACCCAAATGGAGAGGGGCTGCTTGGGGGCCCCCTGGGGCCCCTTCAGGCCAGCTAGGTCTTTGGGTCCTGGCTCCTTCGCTTTGGGAGCAGTCGCTGGACGTTTGGCATGTTGGCCGCAGAGTGCTTCTCGGGCCGCGACCTGCAACCGGGCAGGTACCTCCCAGGTTCCCGGCCCAACGAAAGCCCCCAGACCCAAATGGAGAGGGGCTGCTTGGGGGCCCCCTGGGGCCCCTTCAGGCCAGCTAGGTCTTTGGGTCCTGGCTCCTTCGCTTTGGGAGCAGTCGCTGGACGTTTGGCATGTTGGCCGCAGAGTGCTTCTCGGGCCGCGACCTGCAACCGGGCAGGTACCTCCCAGGTTCCCGCCCCAACGAAAGCCCCCAGACCCAAATGGAGAGGGGCTGCTTGGGGGCCCCCTGGGGCCCCTTCAGGCCAGCTAGGTCTTTGGGTCCTGGCTCCTTCGCTTTGGGAGCAGTCGCTGGACGTTTGGCATGTTGGCCGCAGAGTGCTTCTCGGGCCGCGACCTGCAACCGGGCAGGTACCTCCCAGGTTCCCGGCCCAACGAAAGCCCCCAGACCCAAATGGAGAGGGGCTGCTTGGGGGCCCCCTGGGGCCCCTTCAGGCCAGCTAGGTCTTTGGGTCCTGGCTCCTTCGCTTTGGGAGCAGTCGCTGGACGTTTGGCATGTTGGCCGCAGAGTGCTTCTCGGGCCGCGACCTGCAACCGGGCAGGTAGCTCCCAGGTTCCCGGCCCAACGAAAGCCCCCAGACCCAAATGGAGAGGGGCTGCTTGGGGGCCCCCAGGGGCCCCTTCAGGCCAGCTAGGTCTTTGGGTCCTGGCTGCTTCGCTTTGGGAGCAGTCGCTGGACGTTTGGCATGTTGGCCGGAGGGTGCTTCTCGGGCCGCGACCTGCAACCGGGCAGGTACCTCCCAGGTTCCCGGCCCAACGAAAGCCCCCAGACCCAAATGGAGAGGGGCTGCTTGGGGGCCCCCTGGGGCCCCTTCAGGCCAGCTAGGTCTTTGGGTCCTGGCTCCTTCGCTTTGGGAGCAGTCGCTGGACGTTTGGCATGTTGGCCGGAGAGTGCTTCTCGGGCCGCGACCTGCAACCGGGCAGGTACCTCCCAGGTTCCCGGCCCAACGAAAGCCCCCAGACCCAAATGGAGAGGGGCTGCTTGGGGGCCCCCTGGGGCTCCTTCAGGCCAGCTAGGTCTTTGGGTCCTGGCTCCTTCGCTTTGGGAGCAGTCGCTGGACGTTTGGCATGTTGGCCGGAGAGTGCTTCTCGGGCCGCGACCTGCAACCGGGCAGGTAGCTCCCAGGTTCCCGGCCCAACGAAAGCCCCCAGACCCAAATGGAGAGGGGCTGCTTGGGGGCCCCCTGGGGCCCCTTCAGGCCAGCTAGGTCTTTGGGTCCTGGCTCCTTCGCTTTGGGAGCAGTCGCTGGACGTTTGGCATGTTGGCCGCAGAGTGCTTCTCGGGCCGCGACCTGCAACCGGGCAGGTAGCTCCCAGGTTCCCGGCCCAACGAAAGCCCCCAGACCCAAATGGAGAGGGGCTGCTTGGGGGCCCCCTGGGGCCCCTTCAGGCCAGCTAGGTCTTTGGGTCCTGGCTCCTTCGCTTTGGGAGCAGTCGCTGGACGTTTGGCATGTTGGCCGGAGAGTGCTTCTCGGGCCGCGACCTGCAACCGGGCAGGTACCTCCCAGGTTCCCGGCCCAACGAAAGCCCCCAGACCCAAATGGAGAGGGGCTGCTTGGGGGCCCCCTGGGACCCCTTCAGGCCAGCTAGGTCTTTGGGTCCTGGCTCCTTCGATTTGGGAGCAGTCGCTGGACGTTTGGCATGTTGGCCGCAGAGTGCTTCTCGGGCCGCGACCTGCAACCGGGCAGGTACCTCCCAGGTTCCCGGCCCAACGAAAGCCCCCAGACCCAAATGGAGAGGGGCTGCTTGGGGGCCCCCTGGGGCCCCTTCAGGCCAGCTAGGTCTTTGGGTCCTGGCTCCTTCGCTTTGGGAGCAGTCGCTGGACGTTTGGCATGTTGGCCGCAGAGTGCTTCTCGGGCCGCGACCTGCAACCGGGCAGGTAGCTCCCAGGTTCCCGGCCCAACGAAAGCCCCCAGACCCAAATGGAGAGGGGCTGCTTGGGGGCCCCCTGGGGCCCCTTCAGGCCAGCTAGGTCTTTGGGTCCTGGCTCCTTCGCTTTGGGAGCAGTCGCTGGACGTTTGGCATGTTGGCCGGAGAGTGCTTCTCGGGCCGCGACCTGCAACCGGGCAGGTACCTCCCAGGTTCCCGGCCCAACGAAAGCCCCCAGACCCAAATGGAGAGGGGCTGCTTGGGGGCCCCCTGGGGCCCCTTCAGGCCAGCTAGGTCTTTGGGTCCTGGCTCCTTCGCTTTGGGAGCAGTCGCTGGATGTTTGGCATGTTGGCCGGAGAGTGCTTCTTGGGCCGCGACCTGCAACCGGGCAGGTACCTCCCAGGTTCCCGGCCCAATGAAAGCCCCCAGACCCAAATGGAGAGGGGCTGCTTGGGGGCCCCCTGGGGCCCCTTCAGGCCAGCTAGGTCTTTGGGTCCTGGCTCCTTCGCTTTGGGAGCAGTCGCTGGACGTTTGGCATGTTGGCCGCAGAGTGCTTCTCGGGCCGCGACCTGCAACCGGGCAGGTACCTCCCAGGTTCCCGGCCCAACGAAAGCCCCCAGACCCAAATGGAGAGGGGCTGCTTGGGGGCCCCCTGGGGCCCCTTCAGGCCAGCTAGGTCTTTGGGTCCTGGCTCCTTCGCTTTGGGAGCAGTCGCTGGACGTTTGGCATGTTGGCCGGAGAGTGCTTCTCGGGCCGCGACCTGCAACCGGGCAGGTACCTCCCAGGTTCCCGGCCCAAGGAAAGCCCCCAGACCCAAATGGAGAGGGGCTGCTTGGGGGCCCCCTCAGGCCCCTTCAGGCCAGCTAGGTCTTTGGGTCCAGGCTCCTTCGCTTTGGGAGCAGTCGCTGGACGTTTGGCATGTTGGCCGGAGAGTGCTTCTCGGGCCGCGACCTGCAACCGGGCAGGTACCTCCCAGGTTCCCGGCCCAAGGAAAGCCCCCAGACCCAAATGGAGAGGGGCTGCTTGGGGGCCCCCTGGGGCCCCTTCAGGCCAGCTAGGTCTTTGGGTCCAGGCTCCTTCGCTTTGGGAGCAGTCGCTGGACGTTTGGCATGTTGGCCGCAGAGTGCTTCTCGGGCCGCGACCTGCAACCGGGCAGGTACCTCCCAGGTTCCCGGCCCAACGAAAGCCCCCAGACCCAAATGGAGAGGGGCTGCTTGGGGGCCCCCTGGGGCCCCTTCAGGCCAGCTAGGTCTTTGGGTCCTGGCTGCTTCGCTTTGGGAGCAGTCGCTGGACGTTTGGCATGTTGGCCGCAGAGTGCTTCTCGGGCCGCGACCTGCAACCGGGCAGGTACCTCCCATTTTCCCGGCCCAATGAAAGCCCGCAGACCCAAATGGAGAGGGGCTGCTTGGGGGCCCCCTGGGGCCCCTTCAGGCCAGCTAGGTCTTTGGGTCCTGGCTGCTTCGCTTTGGGAGCAGTCGCTGGACGTTTGGCATGTTGGCCGGAGAGTGCTTCTCGGGCCGCGACCTGCAACCGGGCAGGTACCTCCCAGGTTCCCGGCCCAACGAAAGCCCCCAGACCCAAATGGAGAGGGGCTGCTTGGGGGCCCCCTGGGGCCCCTTCAGGCCAGCTAGGTCTTTGGGTCCTGGCTCCTTCGCTTTGGGAGCAGTCGCTGGACGTTGGGCATGTTGGCCGGAGAGTGCTTCTCGGGCCGCGACCTGCAACTGGGCAGGTACCTCACAGGTTCCCGGCCCAACAAAAGCCCCTAGACCCAAATGGAGAGGGGCTGCTTGGGGGCCCCCTGGGGCCCCTTCAGGCCAGCTAGGTCTTTGGGTCCTGGCTGCTTCGCTTTGGGAGCAGTCGCTGGACGTTTGGCATGTTGGCCGCAGAGTGCTTCTCGGGCCGCGACCTGCAACCGGGCAGGTACCTCCCATTTTCCCGGCCCAATGAAAGCCCGCAGACCCAAATGGAGAGGGGCTGCTTGGGGGCCCCCTGGGGCCCCTTCAGGCCAGCTAGGTCTTTGGGTCCTGGCTCCTTCGCTTTGGGAGCAGTCGCTGGACGTTTGGCATGTTGGCCGCAGAGTGCTTCTCGGGCCGCGACCTGCAACCGGGCAGGTACCTCCCAGGTTCCCGCCCCAATGAAAGCCCCCAGACCCAAATGGAGAGGGGCTGCTTGGGGGCCCCCTGGGGCCCCTTCAGGCCAGCTAGGTCTTTGGGTCCTGGCTCCTTCGCTTTGGGAGCAGTCGCTGGACGTTTGGCATGTTGGCCTTAGAGTGCTTCTCGGGCCGCGACCTGCAACCGGGCAGGTACCTCCCAGGTTCCCGGCCCAACGAAAGCCCCCAGACCCAAATGGAGAGGGGCTGCTTGGGGGCCCCCTGGGGCCCCTTCAGGCCAGCTAGGTCTTTGGGTCCTGGCTCCTTCGCTTTGGGAGCAGTCGCTGGACGTTTGGCATGTTGGCCGGAGAGTGCTTCTCGGGCCGCGACCTGCAACCGGGCAGGTACCTCCCAGGTTCCCGGCCCAACGAAAGCCCCCAGACCCAAATGGAGAGGGGCTGCTTGCGGGCCCCCTGGGGCCCCTTCAGGCCAGCTAGGTCTTTGGGTCCTGGCTCCTTCGCTTTGGGAGCAGTCGCTGGACGTTTGGCATGTTGGCCGGAGAGTGCTTCTCGGGCCGCGACCTGCAACCGGGCAGGTACCTCCCAGGTTCCCGGCCCAACGAAAGCCCCCAGACCCAAATGGAGAGGGGCTGCTTGGGGGCCCCCTGGGGCCCCTTCAGGCCAGCTAGGTCTTTGGGTCCTGGCTCCTTCGCTTTGGGAGCAGTCGCTGGACGTTTGGCACGTTGGCCGCAGAGTGCTTCTCGGGCCGCGACCTGCAACCGGGCAGGTACCTCCCAGGTTCCCGGCCCAACGAAAGCCCCCAGACCCAAATGGAGAGGGGCTGCTTGGGGGCCCCCTGGGGCCCCTTCAGGCCAGCTAGGTCTTTGGGTCCTGGCTCCTTCGCTTTGGGAGCAGTCGCTGGACGTTTGGCATGTTGGCCGCAGAGTGCTTCTCGGGCCGCGACCTGCAACCGGGCAGGTACCTCCCAGGTTCCCGGCCCAACGAAAGCCCCCAGACCCAAATGGAGAGGGGCTGCTTGGGGGCCCCCTGGGGCCCCTTCAGGCCAGCTAGGTCTTTGGGTCCTGGCTCCTTCGCTTTGGGAGCAGTCGCTGGACGTTTGGCATGTTGGCCGCAGAGTGCTTCTCGGGCCGCGACCTGCAACCGGGCAGGTACCTCCCAGGTTCCCGGCCCAACGAAAGCCCCCAGACCCAAATGGAGAGGGGCTGCTTGGGGGCCCCCTGGGGCCCCTTCAGGCCAGCTAGGTCTTTGGGTCCTGGCTCCTTCGCTTTGGGAGCAGTCGCTGGACGTTTGGCATGTTGGCCGCAGAGTGCTTCTCGGGCCGCGACCTGCAACCGGGCAGGTACCTCCCAGGTTCCCGGCCCAACGAAAGCCCCCAGACCCAAATGGAGAGGGGCTGCTTGGGGGCCCCCTGGGGCCCCTTCAGGCCAGCTAGGTCTTTGGGTCCTGGCTGCTTCGCTTTGGGAGCAGTCGCTGGACGTTTGGCATGTTGGCCGGAGGGTGCTTCTCGGGCCGCGACCTGCAACCGGGCAGGTACCTCCCAGGTTCCCGGCCCAACGAAAGCCCCCAGACCCAAATGGAGAGGGGCTGCTTGGGGGCCCCCTGGGGCCCCTTCAGGCCAGCTAGGTCTTTGGGTCCTGGCTCCTTCGCTTTGGGAGCAGTCGCTGGACGTTTGGCATGTTGGCCGCAGAGTGCTTCTCGGGCCGCGACCTGCAACCGGGCAGGTACCTCCCAGGTTCCCGGCCCAACGAAAGCCCCCAGACCCAAATGGAGAGGGGCTGCTTGGGGGCCCCCTGGGGCCCCTTCAGGCCAGCTAGGTCTTTGGGTCCTGGCTCCTTCGCTTTGGGAGCAGTCGCTGGACGTTTGGCATGTTGGCCGCAGAGTGCTTCTCGGGCCGCGACCTGCAACCGGGCAGGTACCTCCCAGGTTCCCGGCCCAACGAAAGCCCCCAGACCCAAATGGAGAGGGGCTGCTTGGGGGCCCCCTGGGGCCCCTTCAGGCCAGCTAGGTCTTTGGGTCCTGGCTCCTTCGCTTTGGGAGCAGTCGCTGGACGTTTGGCATGTTGGCCGCAGAGTGCTTCTCGGGCCGCGACCTGCAACCGGGCAGGTACCTCCCAGGTTCCCGCCCCAACGAAAGCCCCCAGACCCAAATGGAGAGGGGCTGCTTGGGGGCCCCCTGGGGCCCCTTCAGGCCAGCTAGGTCTTTGGGTCCTGGCTCCTTCGCTTTGGGAGCAGTCGCTGGACGTTTGGCATGTTGGCCGCAGAGTGCTTCTCGGGCCGCGACCTGCAACCGGGCAGGTACCTCCCAGGTTCCCGGCCCAACGAAAGCCCCCAGACCCAAATGGAGAGGGGCTGCTTGGGGGCCCCCTGGGGCCCCTTCAGGCCAGCTAGGTCTTTGGGTCCTGGCTCCTTCGCTTTGGGAGCAGTCGCTGGACGTTCGGCATGTTGGCCGGAGAGTGCTTCTCGGGCCGCGACCTGCAACCGGGCAGGTACCTCCCAGGTTCCCGGCCCAACGAAAGCCCCCAGACCCAAATGGAGAGGGGCTGCTTGGGGGCCCCCTGGGGCCCCTTCAGGCCAGCTAGGTCTTTGGGTCCAGGCTCCTTCGCTTTGGGAGCAGTCGCTGGACGTTTGGCATGTTGGCCGCAGAGTGCTTCTCGGGCCGCGACCTGCAACCGGGCAGGTACCTCCCAGGTTCCCGCCCCAACGAAAGCCCCCAGACCCAAATGGAGAGGGGCTGCTTGGGGGCCCCCTGGGGCCCCTTCAGGCCAGCTAGGTCTTTGGGTCCTGGCTGCTTCGCTTTGGGAGCAGTCGCTGGACGTTTGGCATGTTGGCCGCAGAGTGCTTCTCGGGCCGCGACCTGCAACCGGGCAGGTACCTCCCAGGTTCCCGGCCCAACGAAAGCCCCCAGACCCAAATGGAGAGGGGCTGCTTGGGGGCCCCCTGGGGCCCCTTCAGGCCAGCTAGGTCTTTGGGTCATGGCTCCTTCGCTTTGGGAGCAGTCGCTGGACGTTTGGCATGTTGGCCGCAGAGTGCTTCTCGGGCCGCGACCTGCAACCGGGCAGGTACCTCCCAGGTTCCCGGCCCAACGAAAGCCCCCAGACCCAAATGGAGAGGGGCTGCTTGGGGGCCCCCTGGGATCCCTTCAGGCCAGCTAGGTCTTTGGGTCCTGGCTGCTTCGCTTTGGGAGCAGTCGCTGGACGTTTGGCATGTTGGCCGGAGAGTGCTTCTCGGGCCGCGACCTGCAACCGGGCAGGTACCTCCCAGGTTCCCGGCCCAACGAAAGCCCCCAGACCCAAATGGAGAGGGGCTGCTTGGGGGCCCCCTGGGGCCCCTTCAGGCCAGCTAGGTCTTTGGGTCCTGGCTCCTTCGCTTTGGGAGCAGTCGCTGGACGTTGGGCATGTTGGCCGGAGAGTGCTTCTCGGGCCGCGACCTGCAACCGGGCAGGTACCTCACAGGTTCCCGGCCCAACAAAAGCCCCTAGACCCAAATGGAGAGGGGCTGCTTGGGGGCCCCCTGGGGCCCCTTCAGGCCAGCTAGGTCTTTGGGTCCTGGCTCCTTCGCTTTGGGAGCAGTCGCTGGACGTTTGGCATGTTGGCCGCAGAGTGCTTCTCGGGCCGCGACCTGCAACCGGGCAGGTACCTCCCAGGTTCCCGGCCCAACGAAAGCCCCCAGACCCAAATGGAGAGGGGCTGCTTGGGGGCCCCCTGGGGCCCCTTCAGGCCAGCTAGGTCTTTGGGTCCTGGCTCCTTCGCTTTGGGAGCAGTCGCTGGACGTTTGGCATGTTGGCCGCAGAGTGCTTCTCGGGCTGCGACCTGCAACCGGGCAGGTACCTCCCAGGTTCCCGGCCCAACGAAAGCCCCCAGACCCAAATGGAGAGGGGCTGCTTGGGGGCCCCCTGGGGCCCCTTCAGGCCAGCTAGGTCTTTGGGTCCTGGCTCCTTCGCTTTGGGAGCAGTCGCTGGACGTTTGGCACGTTGGCCGGAGAGTGCTTCTCGGGCCGCGACCTGCAACCGGGCAGGTACCTCCCAGGTTCCCGGCCCAACGAAAGCCCCCAGACCCAAATGGAGAGGGGCTGCTTGGGGGCCCCCTGGGGCCCCTTCAGGCCAGCTAGGTCTTTGGGTCCTGGCTCCTTCGCTTTGGGAGCAGTCGCTGGACGTTGGGCATGTTGGCCGGAGAGTGCTTCTCGGGCCGCGACCTGCAACCGGGCAGGTACCTCCCAGGTTCCCGGCCCAACGAAAGCCCCCAGACCCAAATGGAGAGGGGCTGCTTGGGGGCCCCCCTGGGGCCCCTTCAGGCCAGCTAGGTCTTTGGGTCCTGGCTCCTTCGCTTTGGGAGCAGTCGCTGGACGTTTGGCATGTTGGCCGGAGAGTGCTTCTCGGGCCGCGACCTGCAACCGGGCAGGTACCTCCCAGGTTCCCGGCCCAACGAAAGCCCCCAGACCCAAATGGAGAGGGGCTGCTTGTGGCCCCCCTGGGGCCCCTTCAGGCCAGCTAGGTCTTTGGGTCCTGGCTCCTTCGCTTTGGGAGCAGTCGCTGGACGTTTGGCATGTTGGCCGCAGAGTGCTTCTCGGGCCGCGACCTGCAACCGGGCAGGTACCTCCCAGGTTCCCGGCCCAACGAAAGCCCCCAGACCCAAATGGAGAGGGGCTGCTTGGGGGCCCCCTGGGGCCCCTTCAGGCCAGCTAGGTCTTTGGGTCCTGGCTCCTTCGCTTTGGGAGCAGTCGCTGGACGTTTGGCATGTTGGCCGGAGAGTGCTTCTCGGGCCGCGACCTGCAACCGGGCAGGTACCTCCCAGGTTCCCGGCCCAACGAAAGCCCCCAGACCCAAATGGAGAGGGGCTGCTTGGGGGCCCCCTGGGGCCCCTTCAGGCCAGCTAGGTCTTTGGGTCCTGGCTCCTTCGCTTTGGGAGCAGTCGCTGGACGTTTGGCATGTTGGCCGCAGAGTGCTTCTCGGGCCGCAACCTGCAACCGGGCAGGTACCTCCCAGGTTCCCGGGCCAACGAAAGCCCCCAGACCCAAATGGAGAGGGGCTGCTTGGGGGCCCCCTGGGGCCCCTTCAGGCCAGCTAGGTCTTTGGGTCCTGGCTCCTTCGCTTTGGGAGCAGTCGCTGGACGTTTGGCATGTTGGCCGGAGAGTGCTTCTCGGGCCGCGACCTGCAACCGGGCAGGTACCTCCCAGGTTCCCGGCCCAACGAAAGCACCCAGACCCAAATGGAGAGGGGCTGCTTGGGGGCCCCCTGGGGCCCCTTCAGGCCAGCTAGGTCTTTGGGTCCTGGCTCCTTCGCTTTGGGAGCAGTCGCTGGACTTTCGGCATGTTGGCCGGAGAGTGCTTCTCGGGCCGCGACCTGCAACCGGGCAGGTACCTCCCAGGTTCCCGGCCCAACGAAAGCCCCCAGACCCAAATGGAGAGGGGCTGCTTGGGGGCCCCCTGGGGCCCCTTCAGGCCAGCTAGGTCTTTGGGTCCTGGCTCCTTCGCTTTGGGAGCAGTCGCTGGATGTTTGGGCATGTTGGCCGGAGAGTGCTTCTCGGGCCGCGACCTGCAACCGGGCAGGTAGCTCCCAGGTTCCCGGCCCAACGAAAGCCCCCAGACCCAAATGGAGAGGGGCTGCTTGGGGGCCCCCTGGGGCCCCTTCAGGCCAGCTAGGTCTTTGGGTCCTGGCTCCTTCGCTTTGGGAGCAGTCGCTGGACGTTTGGGCATGTTGGCTGCAGAGTGCTTCTCGGGCCGCGACCTGCAACCGGGCAGGTACCTCCCAGGTTCCCGGCCCAACGAAAGCCCCCAGACCCAAATGGAGAGGGGCTGCTTGGGGGCCCCCTGGGGCCCCTTCAGGCCAGCTAGGTCTTTGGGTCCTGGCTCCTTCGCTTTGGGAGCAGTCGCTGGACGTTTTGCATGTTGGCCGCAGAGTGCTTCTCGGGCCGCGACCTGCAACCGGGCAGGTACCTCCCAGGTTCCCGGCCCAACGAAAGCCCCCAGACCCAAATGGAGAGGGGCTGCTTGGGGGCCCCCTGGGGCCCCTTCAGGCCAGCTAGGTCTTTGGGTCCTGGCTCCTTCGCTTTGGGAGCAGTCGCTGGACGTTTGGCATGTTGGCCGGAGAGTGCTTCTCGGGCCGCGACCTGCAACCGGGCAGGTACCTCCCAGGTTCCTGGCCCAACGAAAGCCCCCAGACCCAAATGGAGAGGGGCTGCTTGGGGGCCCCCTGGGGCCCCTTCAGGCCAGCTAGGTCTTTGGGTCCTGGCTCCTTCGCTTTGGGAGCAGTCGCTGGACGTTTGGCACGTTGGCCGGAGAGTGCTTCTCGGGCCGCGACCTGCAACCGGGCAGGTACCTCCCAGGTTCCCGGCCCAACGAAAGCCCCCAGACCCAAATGGAGAGGGGCTGCTTGGGGGCCCCCTGGGGCCCCTTCAGGCCAGCTAGGTCTTTGGGTCCTGGCTCCTTCGCTTTGGGAGCAGTCGCTGGACGTTTGGCATGTTGGCCGCAGAGTGCTTCTCGGGCCGCGACCTGCAACCGGGCAGGTACCTCCCAGGTTCCCGGCCCAACGAAAGCCCCCAGACCCAAATGGAGAGGGGCTGCTTGGGGGCCCCCTGGGGCCCCTTCAGGCCAGCTAGGTCTTTGGGTCCTGGCTCCTTCGCTTTGGGAGCAGTCGCTGGATGTTTGGGCATGTTGGCCGGAGAGTGCTTCTCGGGCCGCGACCTGCAACCGGGCAGGTACCTCCCAGGTTCCCGGCCCAACGAAAGCCCCCAGACCCAAATGGAGAGGGGCTGCTTGGGGGCCCCCTGGGGCCCCTTCAGGCCAGCTAGGTCTTTGGGTCCTGGCTCCTTCGCTTTGGGAGCAGTCGCTGGACGTTTGGGCATGTTGGCTGCAGAGTGCTTCTCGGGCCGCGACCTGCAACCGGGCAGGTACCTCCCAGGTTCCCGGCCCAACGAAAGCCCCCAGACCCAAATGGAGAGGGGCTGCTTGGGGGCCCCCTGGGGCCCCTTCAGGCCAGCTAGGTCTTTGGGTCCTGGCTCCTTCGCTTTGGGAGCAGTCGCTGGACGTTTTGCATGTTGGCCGCAGAGTGCTTCTCGGGCCGCGACCTGCAACCGGGCAGGTACCTCCCAGGTTCCCGGCCCAACGAAAGCCCCCAGACCCAAATGGAGAGGGGCTGCTTGGGGGCCCCCTGGCGCCCCTTCAGGCCAGCTAGTTCTTTGGGTCCTGGCTCCTTCGCTTTGGGAGCAGTCGCTGGACGTTTGGCATGTTGGCCGGAGAGTGCTTCTCGGGCCGCGACCTGCAACCGGGCAGGTACCTCCCAGGTTCCTGGCCCAACGAAAGCCCCCAGACCCAAATGGAGAGGGGCTGCTTGGGGGCCCCCTGGGGCCCCTTCAGGCCAGCTAGGTCTTTGGGTCCTGGCTCCTTCGCTTTGGGAGCAGTCGCTGGACGTTTGGCACGTTGGCCGGAGAGTGCTTCTCGGGCCGCGACCTGCAACCGGGCAGGTACCTCCCAGGTTCCCGGCCCAACGAAAGCCCCCAGACCCAAATGGAGAGGGGCTGCTTGGGGGCCCCCTGGGGCCCCTTCAGGCCAGCTAGGTCTTTGGGTCCTGGCTCCTTCGCTTTGGGAGCAGTCGCTGGACGTTTGGCATGTTGGCCGCAGAGTGCTTCTCGGGCCGCGACCTGCAACCGGGCAGGTACCTCCCAGGTTCCCGGCCCAACGAAAGCCCCCAGACCCAAATGGAGAGGGGCTGCTTGGGGGCCCCCTGGGGCCCCTTCAGGCCAGCTAGGTCTTGGGTCCTGGCTCCTTCGCTTTGGGAGCAGTCGCTGGACGTTTGGCACGTTGGCCGGAGAGTGCTTCTCGGGCCGCGACCTGCAACCAGGCAGGTACCTCCCAGGTTCCCGGCCCAACGAAAGCCCCCAGACCCAAATGGAGAGGGGCTGCTTGGGGGCCCCCTGGGGCCCCTTCAGGCCAGCTAGGTCTTTGGGTCCTGGCTCCTTCGCTTTGGGAGCAGTCGCTGGACGTTTGGCATGTTGGCCGCAGAGTGCTTCTCGGGCCGCGACCTGCAACCGGGCAGGTACCTCCCAGGTTCCCGGCCCAACGAAAGCCCCCAGACCCAAATGGAGAGGGGCTGCTTGGGGGCCCCCTGGGGCCCCTTCAGGCCAGCTAGGTCTTTGGGTCCTGGCTCCTTCGCTTTGGGAGCAGTCGCTGGACGTTTGGCATGTTGGCCGCAGAGTGCTTCTCGGGCCGCAACCTGCAACCGGGCAGGTACCTCCCAGGTTCCCGGGCCAACGAAAGCCCCCAGACCCAAATGGAGAGGGGCTGCTTGGGGGCCCCCTGGGGCCCCTTCAGGCCAGCTAGGTCTTTGGGTCCTGGCTGCTTCGCTTTGGGAGCAGTCGCTGGACGTTTGGCATGTTGGCCGGAGAGTGCTTCTCGGGCCGCGACCTGCAACCGGGCAGGTACCTCCCAGGTTCCCGGCCCAACGAAAGCCCCCAGACCCAAATGGAGAGGGGCTGCTTGGGGGCCCCCTGGGGCCCCTTCAGGCCAGCTAGGTCTTTGGGTCCTGGCTCCTTCGCTTTGGGAGCAGTCGCTGGACGTTTGGCATGTTGGCCGGAGAGTGCTTCTCGGGCCGCGACCTGCAACCGGGCAGGTACCTCCCAGGTTCCCGGCCCAACGAAAGCCCCCAGACCCAAATGGAGAGGGGCTGCTTGGGGGCCCCCTGGGGCCCCTTCAGGCCAGCTAGGTCTTTGGGTCCTGGCTCCTTCGCTTTGGGAGCAGTCACTGGACGTTCGGCATGTTGGCCGGAGAGTGCTTCTCGGGCCGCGACCTGCAACCGGGCAGGTACCTCCCAGGTTCCCGGCCCAACGAAAGCCCCCAGACCCAAATGGAGAGGGGCTGCTTGGGGGCCCCCTGGGGCCCCTTCAGGCCAGCTAGGTCTTTGGGTCCTGGCTCCTTCGCTTTGGGAGCAGTCGCTGGATGTTTGGGCATGTTGGCCGGAGAGTGCTTCTCGGGCCGCGACCTGCAACCGGGCAGGTAGCTCCCAGGTTCCCGGCCCAACGAAAGCCCCCAGACCCAAATGGAGAGGGGCTGCTTGGGGGCCCCCTGGGGCCCCTTCAGGCCAGCTAGGTCTTTGGGTCCTGGCTCCTTCGCTTTGGGAGCAGTCGCTGGACGTTTGGGCATGTTGGCTGCAGAGTGCTTCTCGGGCCGCGACCTGCAACCGGGCAGGTACCTCCCAGGTTCCCGGCCCAACGAAAGCCCCCAGACCCAAATGGAGAGGGGCTGCTTGGGGGCCCCCTGGGGCCCCTTCAGGCCAGCTAGGTCTTTGGGTCCTGGCTCCTTCGCTTTGGGAGCAGTCGCTGGACGTTTTGCATGTTGGCCGCAGAGTGCTTCTCGGGCCGCGACCTGCAACCGGGCAGGTACCTCCCAGGTTCCCGGCCCAACGAAAGCCCCCAGACGCAAATGGAGAGGGGCTGCTTGGGGGCCCCCTGGGGCCCCTTCAGGCCAGCTAGGTCTTTGGGTCCTGGCTCCTTCGCTTTGGGAGCAGTCGCTGGACGTTTGGCATGTTGGCCGGAGAGTGCTTCTCGGGCCGCGACCTGCAACCGGGCAGGTACCTCCCAGGTTCCTGTCCCAACGAAAGCCCCCAGACCCAAATGGAGAGGGGCTGCTTGGGGGCCCCCTGGGGCCCCTTCAGGCCAGCTAGGTCTTTGGGTCCTGGCTCCTTCGCTTTGGGAGCAGTCGCTGGACGTTTGGCACGTTGGCCGGAGAGTGCTTCTCGGGCCGCGACCTGCAACCGGGCAGGTACCTCCCAGGTTCCCGGCCCAACGAAAGCCCCCAGACCCAAATGGAGAGGGGCTGCTTGGGGGTTCCCTGGGGCCCCTTCAGGCCAGCTAGGTCTTTGGGTCCTGGCTCCTTCGCTTTGGGAGCAGTCGCTGGACGTTGTGCATGTTGGCCGGAGAGTGCTTCTCGGGCCGCGACCTGCAACCGGGCAGGTACCTCCCAGGTTCCCGGCCCAACGAAAGCCCCCAGACCCAAATGGAGAGGGGCTGCTTGGGGGCCCCCTGGGGCCCCTTCAGGCCAGCTAGGTCTTTGGGTCCTGGCTCCTTCGCTTTGGGAGCAGTCGCTGGACGTTTGGCATGTTGGCCAGAGAGTGCTTCTCGGGCCGCGACCTGCAACCGGGCAGGTACCTCCCAGGTTCCCGGCCCAACGAAAGCCCCCAGACCCAAATGGAGAGGGGCTGCTTGGGGGCCCCCTGGGGCCCCTTCAGGCCAGCTAGGTCTTTGGGTCCTGGCTCCTTCGCTTTGGGAGCAGTCGCTGGACGTTTGGCATGTTGGCCGGAGAGTGCTTCTCGGGCCGCGACCTGCAACCGGGCAGGTACCTCCCAGGTTCCCGGCCCAACGAAAGCCCCCAGACCCAAATGGAGAGGGGCTGCTTGGGGGCCCCCTGGGGCCCCTTCAGGCCAGCTAGGTCTTTGGGTCCTGGCTCCTTCGCTTTGGGAGCAGTCGCTGGACGTTTGGCATGTTGGCCAGTGAGTGCTTCTCGGGCCGCGACCTGCAACCGGGCAGGTACCTCCCAGGTTCCCAGCCCAACGAAAGCCCCCAGACCCAAATGGAGAGGGGCTGCTTGGGGGCCCCCTGGGGCCCCTTCAGGCCAGCTAGGTCTTTGGGTCCTGGCTCCTTCGCTTTGGGAGCAGTCGCTGGACGTTTGGGCATGTTGGCCGGAGAGTGCTTCTCGGGCCGCGACCTGCAACCGGGCAGGTACCTCCCAGGTTCCCGGCCCAACGAAAGCCCCCAGACCCAAATGGAGAGGGGCTGCTTGGGGGCCCCCTGGGGCCCCTTCAGGCCAGCTAGGTCTTTGGGTCCTGGCTCCTTCGCTTTGGGAGCAGTCGCTGGACGTTTGGCATGTTGGCCGGAGAGTGCTTCTCGGGCCGCGACCTGCAACCGGGCAGGTAGCTCCCAGGTTCCCGGCCCAACGAAAGCCCCCAGACCCAAATGGAGAGGGGCTGCTTGGGGGCCCCCTGGGGCCCCTTCAGGCCAGCTAGGTCTTTGGGTCCTGGCTCCTTCGCTTTGGGAGCAGTCGCTGGACATTTGGCATGTTGGCCGCAGAGTGCTTCTCGGGCCGCGACCTGCAACCGGGCAGGTACCTCCCAGGTTCCCGGCCCAACGAAAGCCCCCAGACCCAAATGGAGAGGGGCTGCTTGGGGGCCCCCTGGGGCCCCTTCAGGCCAGCTAGGTCTTTGGGTCCTGGCTCCTTCGCTTTGGGAGCAGTCGCTGGACGTTTGGCATGTTGGCCAGAGAGTGCTTCTCGGGCCGCGACCTGCATCCGGGCAGGTACCTCCCAGGTTCCCGGCCCAACGAAAGCCCCCAGACCCAAATGGAGAGGGGCTGCTTGGGGGCCCCCTGGGGCCCCTTCAGGCCAGCTAGGTCTTTGGGTCCTGGCTCCTTCGCTTTGGGAGCAGTCGCTGGACGTTTGGCACGTTGGCCGGAGAGTGCTTCTCGGGCCGCGACCTGCAACCGGGCAGGTACCTCCCAGGTTCCCGGCCCAACGAAAGCCCCCAGACCCAAATGGAGAGGGGCTGCTTGGGGGCCCCCTGGGGCCCCTTCAGGCCAGCTAGGTCTTTGGGTCCTGGCTCCTTCGCTTTGGGAGCAGTCGCTGGACGTTGGGCATGTTGGCCGGAGAGTGCTTCTCGGGCCGCGACCTGCAACCGGGCAGGTACCTCCCAGGTTCCCGGCCCAACGAAAGCCCCCAGACCCAAATGGAGAGGGGCTGCTTGGGGCCCCCCTGGGGCCCCTTCAGGCCAGCTAGGTCTTTGGGTCCTGGCTCCTTCGCTTTGGGAGCAGTCGCTGGACGTTTGGCATGTTGGCCAGAGAGTGCTTCTTGGGCCGCGACCTGCAACCGGGCAGGTACCTCCCAGGTTCCCGGCCCAACGAAAGCCCCCAGACCCAAATGGAGAGGGGCTGCTTGGGGGCCCCCTGGGGCCCCTTCAGGCCAGCTAGGTCTTTGGGTCCTGGCTCCTTCGCTTTGGGAGCAGTCGCTGGACGTTTGGCATGTTGGCCGGAGAGTGCTTCTCGGGCCGCGACCTGCAACCGGGCAGGTACCTCCCAGGTTCCTGGCCCAACGAAAGCCCCCAGACCCAAATGGAGAGGGGCTGCTTGGGGGCCCCCTGGGGCCCCTTCAGGCCAGCTAGGTCTTTGGGTCCTGGCTCCTTCGCTTTGGGAGCAGTCGCTGGACGTTGGGCATGTTGGCCGCAGAGTGCTTCTCGGGCCGCGACCTGCAACCGGGCAGGTAGCTCCCAGGTTCCCGGCCCAACGAAAGCCCCCAGACCCAAATGGAGAGGGGCTGCTTGGGGGCCCCCTGGGGCCCCTTCAGGCCAGCTAGGTCTTTGGGTCCTGGCTCCTTTGCTTTGGGAGCAGTCGCTGGACGTTTGGCATGTTGGCCGGAGAGTGCTTCTCGGGCCGCGACCTGCAACCGGGCAGGTAGCTCCCAGGTTCCCGGCCCAACGAAAGCCCCCAGACCCAAATGGAGAGGGGCTGCTTGGAGGCCCCCTGGGGCCCCTTCAGGCCAGCTAGGTCTTTGGGTCCTGGCTCCTTCGCTTTGGGAGCAGTCGCTGGACCATGGGCATGTTGGCCGGAGAGTGCTTCTCGGGCCGCGACCTGCAACCGGGCAGGTACCTTCCAGGTTCCCGGCCCAATGAAAGCCCCCAGACCCAAATGGAGAGGGGCTGCTTGGGGCCCCCCTGGGGCCCCTTCAGGCCAGCTAGGTCTTTGGGTCCTGGCTCCTTCGCTTTGGGAGCAGTCGCTGGACGTTTGGCATGTTGGCCGCAGAGTGCTTCTCGGGCCGCGACCTGCAACCGGGCAGGTACCTCCCAGGTTCCCGGCCCAACGAAAGCCCCCAGACCCAAATGGAGAGGGGCTGCTTGGGGGCCCCCTGGGGCCCCTTCAGGCCAGCTAGGTCTTTGGGTCCTGGCTCCTTCGCTTTGGGAGCAGTCGCTGGACGTTTGGCATGTTGGCCGGAGAGTGCTTCTCGGGCCGCGACCTGCAACCGGGCAGGTACCTCCCAGGTTCCCGGCCCAACGAAAGCCCCCAGACCCAAATGGAGAGGGGCTGCTTGGGGGCCCCCCTGGGGCCCCTTCAGGCCAGCTAGGTCTTTGGGTCCTGGCTCCTTCGCTTTGGGAGCAGTCGCTGGACGTTTGGGCATGTTGGCCGGAGAGTGCTTCTCGGGCCGCGACCTGCAACCGGGCAGGTACCTCCCAGGTTCCCGGCCCAACGAAAGCCCCCAGACCCAAATGGAGAGGGGCTGCTTGGGGGCCCCCTGGGGCCCCTTCAGGCCAGCTAGGTCTTTGGGTCCTGGCTCCTTCGCTTTGGGAGCAGTCGCTGGACGTTTGGCATGTTGGCCGCAGAGTGCTTCTCGGGCCGCGACCTGCAACCGGGCAGGTAGCTCCCAGGTTCCCGGCCCAACGAAAGCCCCCAGACCCAAATGGAGAGGGGCTGCTTGGGGGCCCCCTGGGGCCCCTTCAGGCCAGCTAGGTCTTTGGGTCCTGGCTCCTTCGCTTTGGGAGCAGTCGCTGGACGTTTGGCATGTTGGCCGGAGAGTGCTTCTCGGGCCGCGACCTGCAACCGGGCAGGTACCTCCCAGGTTCCCGGCCCAACGAAAGCCCCCAGACCCAAATGGAGAGGGGCTGCTTGGGGGCCCCCTGGGGCCCCTTCAGGCCAGCTAGGTCTTTGGGTCCTGGCTCCTTCGCTTTGGGAGCAGTCGCTGGACGTTTGGCATGTTGGCCGGAGAGTGCTTCTCGGGCCGCGACCTGCAACCGGGCAGGTACCTCCCAGGTTACCGGCCCAACAAAAGCCCCCAGACCCAAATGGAGAGGGGCTGCTTGGGGGCCCCCTGGGGCCCCTTCAGGCCAGCTAGGTCTTTGGGTCCTGGCTCCTTCGCTTTGGGAGCAGTCGCTGGACGTTTGGCATGTTGGCCGCAGAGTGCTTCTCGGGCCGCGACCTGCAACCGGGCAGGTAGCTCCCAGGTTCCCGGCCCAACGAAAGCCCCCAGACCCAAATGGAGAGGGGCTGCTTGGGGGCCCCCTGGGGCCCCTTCAGGCCAGCTAGGTCTTTGGGTCCTGGCTCCTTCGCTTTGGGAGCAGTCGCTGGAAGTTTGGGCATGTTGGCCGCAGAGTGCTTCTCGGGCCGCGACCTGCAACCGGGCAGGTACCTCCCAGGTTCCCGGCCCAACGAAAGCCCCCAGACCCAAATGGAGAGGGGCTGCTTGGGGGCCCCCTGGGGCCCCTTCAGGCCAGCTAGGTCTTTGGGTCCTGGCTCCTTCGCTTTGGGAGCAGTCGCTGGACGTTGGGCATGTTGGCCGGAGAGTGCTTCTCGGGCCGCGACCTGCAACCGGGCAGGTACCTTCCAGGTTCCCGGCCCAACGAAAGCCCCCAGACCCAAATGGAGAGGGGCTGCTTGGGGCCCCCTTGGGGCCCCTTCAGGCCAGCTAGGTCTTTGGGTCCTGGCTCCTTCGCTTTGGGAGCAGTCGCTGGACGTTTGGCATGTTGGCCAGTGAGTGCTTCTTGGGCCGCGACCTGCAACCGGGCAGGTACCTCCCAGGTTCCCGGCCCAACGAAAGCCCCCAGACCCAAATGGAGAGGGGCTGCTTGGGGGCCCCCTGGGGCCCCTTCAGGCCAGCTAGGTCTTTGGGTCCTGGCTCCTTCGCTTTGGGAGCAGTCGCTGGACGTTTGGGCATGTTGGCCGGAGAGTGCTTCTCGGGCCGCGTCCTGCAACCGGGCAGGTAGCTCCCAGGTTCCCGGCCCAAGGAAAGCCCCCAGACCCAAATGGAGAGGGGCTGCTTGGGGGCCCCCTGGGGCCCCTTCAGGCCAGCTAGGTCTTTGGGTCCTGGCTCCTTCGCTTTGGGAGCAGTCGCTGGACGTTTGGCATGTTGGCCGGAGAGTGCTTCTCGGGCCGCGACCTGCAACTGGGCAGGTAGCTCCCAGGTTCCCGGCCCAACGAAAGCCCCCAGACCCAAATGGAGAGGGGCTGCTTGGGGGCCCCCTGGGGCCCCTTCAGGCCAGCTAGGTCTTTGGGTCCTGGCTCCTTCGCTTTGGGAGCAGTCGCTGGACGTTTGGCATGTTGGCCGCAGAGTGCTTCTCGGGCCGCGACCTGCAACCGGGCAGGTACCTCCCAGGTTCCCGGCCCAACGAAAGCCCCCAGACCCAAATGGAGAGGGGCTGCTTGGGGGCCCCCTGGGGCCCCTTCAGGCCAGCTAGGTCTTTGGGTCCTGGCTCCTTCGCTTTGGGAGCAGTCGCTGGACGTTTGGCACGTTGGCCGGAGAGTGCTTCTCGGGCCGCGACCTGCAACCGGGCAGGTACCTCCCAGGTTCCCGGCCCAACGAAAGCCCCCAGACCCAAATGGAGAGGGGCTGCTTGGGGGCCCCCTGGGGCCCCTTCAGGCCAGCTAGGTCTTTGGGTCCTGGCTCCTTCGCTTTGGGAGCAGTCGCTGGACGTTTGGCATGTTGGCCGGAGAGTGCTTCTCGGGCCGCGACCTGCAACCGGGCAGGTACCTCCCAGGTTCCCGGCCCAACGAAAGCCCCCAGACCCAAATGGAGAGGGGCTGCTTGGGGGCCCCCTGGGGCCCCTTCAGGCCAGCTATGTCTTTGGGTCCTGGCTCCTTCGCTTTGGGAGCAGTCGCTGGACGTTTGGCATGTTGGCCGGAGAGTGCTTCTCGGGCCGCGACCTGCAACCGGGCAGGTACCTCCCAGGTTCCCGGCCCAACGAAAGCCCCCAGACCCAAATGGAGAGGGGCTGCTTGGGGGCCCCCTGGGGCCCCTTCAGGCCAGCTAGGTCTTTGGGTCCTGGCTCCTTCGCTTTGGGAGCAGTCGCTGGACGTTTGGCATGTTGGCCGGAGAGTGCTTCTCGTGCCGCGAACTGCAACCGGGCAGGTACCTCCCAGGTTCCCGCCCCAACGAAAGCCCCCAGACCCAAATGGAGAGGGGCTGCTTGGGGGCCCCCTGGGGCCCCTTCAGGCCAGCTAGGTCTTTGGGTCCTGGCTCCTTCGCTTTGGGAGCAGTCGCTGGACGTTTGGCACGTTGGCCGGAGAGTGCTTCTCGGGCCGCGACCTGCAACCGGGCAGGTACCTCCCAGGTTCCCGGCCCAACGAAAGCCCCCAGACCCAAATGGAGAGGGGCTGCTTGGGGGTTCCCTGGGGCCCCTTCAGGCCAGCTAGGTCTTTGGGTCCTGGCTCCTTCGCTTTGGGAGCAGTCGCTGGACGTTTGGCATGTTGGCCGGAGAGTGCTTCTCGGGCCGCGACCTGCAACCGGGCAGGTACCTCCCAGGTTCCCGGCCCAACGAAAGCCCCCAGACCCAAATGGAGAGGGGCTGCTTGGGGGTTCCCTGGGGCCCCTTCAGGCCAGCTAGGTCTTTGGGTCCTGGCTCCTTCGCTTTGGGAGCAGTCGCTGGACGTTGGGCATGTTGGCCGGAGAGTGCTTCTCGGGCCGCGACCTGCAACCGGGCAGGTACCTCCCAGGTTCCCGGCCCAACGAAAGCCCCCAGACCCAAATGGAGAGGGGCTGCTTGGGGCCCCCCTGGGGCCCCTTCAGGCCAGCTAGGTCTTTGGGTCCTGGCTCCTTCGCTTTGGGAGCAGTCGCTGGACGTTGGGCATGTTGGCCGCAGAGTGCTTCTCGGGCCGCGACCTGCAACCGGGCAGGTACCTCCCAGGTTCCCGGCCCAACGAAAGCCCCCAGACCCAAATGGAGAGGGGCTGCTTGGGGGCCCCCTGGGGCCCCTTCAGGCCAGCTAGGTCTTTGGGTCCTGGCTCCTTCGCTTTGGGAGCAGTCGCTGGACGTTTGGCATGTTGGCCGGAGAGTGCTTCTCGGGCCGCGACCTGCAACCGGGCAGGTACCTCCCAGGTTACCGGCCCAACAAAAGCCCCCAGACCCAAATGGAGAGGGGCTGCTTGGGGGCCCCCTGGGGCCCCTTCAGGCCAGCTAGGTCTTTGGGTCCTGGCTCCTTCGCTTTGGGAGCAGTCGCTGGACGTTTGGCATGTTGGCCGCAGAGTGCTTCTCGGGCCGCGACCTGCAACCGGGCAGGTAGCTCCCAGGTTCCCGGCCCAACGAAAGCCCCCAGACCCAAATGGAGAGGGGCTGCTTGGGGGCCCCCTGGGGCCCCTTCAGGCCAGCTAGGTCTTTGGGTCCTGGCTCCTTCGCTTTGGGAGCAGTCGCTGGAAGTTTGGGCATGTTGGCCGCAGAGTGCTTCTCGGGCCGCGACCTGCAACCGGGCAGGTACCTCCCAGGTTCCCGGCCCAACGAAAGCCCCCAGACCCAAATGGAGAGGGGCTGCTTGGGGCCCCCTTGGGGCCCCTTCAGGCCAGCTAGGTCTTTGGGTCCTGGCTCCTTCGCTTTGGGAGCAGTCGCTGGACGTTTGGCATGTTGGCCAGTGAGTGCTTCCTGGGCCGCGACCTGCAACCGGGCAGGTACCTCCCAGGTTCCCGGCCCAACGAAAGCCCCCAGACCCAAATGGAGAGGGGCTGCTTGGGGGCCCCCTGGGGCCCCTTCAGGCCAGCTAGGTCTTTGGGTCCTGGCTCCTTCGCTTTGGGAGCAGTCGCTGGACGTTTGGGCATGTTGGCCGGAGAGTGCTTCTCGGGCCGCGTCCTGCAACCGGGCAGGTAGCTCCCAGGTTCCCGGCCCAACGAAAGCCCCCAGACCCAAATGGAGAGGGGCTGCTTGGGGGCCCCCTGGGGCCCCTTCAGGCCAGCTAGGTCTTTGGGTCCTGGCTCCTTCGCTTTGGGAGCAGTCGCTGGACGTTTGGCATGTTGGCCGGAGAGTGCTTCTCGGGCCGCGACCTGCAACCGGGCAGGTACCTCCCAGGTTCCCGGCCCAACGAAAGCCCCCAGACCCAAATGGAGAGGGGCTGCTTGGGGGCCCCCTGGGGCCCCTTCAGGCCAGCTATGTCTTTGGGTCCTGGCTCCTTCGCTTTGGGAGCAGTCGCTGGACGTTTGGCATGTTGGCCGCAGAGTGCTTCTCGGGCCGCGACCTGCAACCGGGCAGGTACCTCCCAGGTTCCCGGCCCAACGAAAGCCCCCAGACCCAAATGGAGAGGGGCTGCTTGGGGGCCCCCTGGGGCCCCTTCAGGCCAGCTAGGTCTTTGGGTCCTGGCTCCTTCGCTTTGGGAGCAGTCGCTGGACGTTTGGCATGTTGGCCGGAGAGTGCTTCTCGGGCCGCGTCCTGCAACCGGGCAGGTACCTCCCAGGTTCCCGCCCCAACGAAAGCCCCCAGACCCAAATGGAGAGGGGCTGCTTGGGGGCCCCCTGGGGCCCCTTCAGGCCAGCTAGGTCTTTGGGTCCTGGCTCCTTCGCTTTGGGAGCAGTCGCTGGACGTTTGGCACGTTGGCCGGAGAGTGCTTCTCGGGCCGCGACCTGCAACCGGGCAGGTACCTCCCAGGTTCCCGGCCCAACGAAAGCCCCCAGACCCAAATGGAGAGGGGCTGCTTGGGGGTTCCCTGGGGCCCCTTCAGGCCAGCTAGGTCTTTGGGTCCTGGCTCCTTCGCTTTGGGAGCAGTCGCTGGACGTTTGGCACGTTGGCCGGAGAGTGCTTCTCGGGCCGCGACCTGCAACCGGGCAGGTACCTCCTAGGTTCCCGGCCCAACGAAAGCCCCCAGACCCAAATGGAGAGGGGCTGCTTGGGGGTTCCCTGGGGCCCCTTCAGGCCAGCTAGGTCTTTGGGTCCTGGCTCCTTCGCTTTGGGAGCAGTCGCTGGATGTTTGGCATGTTGGCCGGAGAGTGCTTCTCGGGCCGCGACCTGCAACCGGGCAGGTACCTCCCAGGTTCCCGGCCCAACGAAAGCCCCCAGACCCAAATGGAGAGGGGCTGCTTGGGGCCCCCCTGGGGCCCCTTCAGGCCAGCTAGGTCTTTGGGTCCTGGCTCCTTCGCTTTGGGAGCAGTCGCTGGACGTTTGGCATGTTGGCCGCAGAGTGCTTCTCGGGCCGCGACCTGCAACCGGGCAGGTACCTCCCAGGTTCCCGGCCCAACGAAAGCCCCCAGACCCAAATGGAGAGGGGCTGCTTGGGGGCCCCCTGGGGCCCCTTCAGGCCAGCTAGGTCTTTGGGTCCTGGCTCCTTCGCTTTGGGAGCAGTCGCTGGACGTTTGGCATGTTGGCCGCAGAGTGCTTCTCGGGCCGCGACCTGCAACCGGGCAGGTAGCTCCCAGGTTCCCGGCCCAACGAAAGCCCCCAGACCCAAATGGAGAGGGGCTGCTTGGGGGCCCCCTGGGGCCCCTTCAGGCCAGCTAGGTCTTTGGGTCCTGGCTCCTTCGCTTTGGGAGCAGTCGCTGGACGTTTGGCACGTTGGCCGGAGAGTGCTTCTCGGGCCGCGACCTGCAACCGGGCAGGTAGCTCCCAGGTTCCCGGCCCAACGAAAGCCCCCAGACCCAAATGGAGAGGGGCTGCTTGGGGGCCCCCTGGGGCCCATTCAGGCCAGCTAAGACTTTGGGTCCTGGCTCCTTCGCTTTGGGAGCAGTCGCTGGACGTTGGGCATATTGGCCGGAGAGTGCTTCTCGGGCCGCGACCTGCAACCGGGCAGGTACCTCCCAGGTTCCCGGCCCAACGAAAGCCCCCAGACCCAAATGGAGAGGGGCTGCTTGGGGGCCCCCTGGGGCCCCTTCAGGCCAGCTAGGTCTTTGGGTCCTGGCTCCTTCGCTTTGGGAGCAGTCGCTGGACGTTTGGCATGTTGGCCGCAGAGTGCTTCTCGGGCCGCGACCTGCAACCGGGCAGGTAGCTCCCAGGTTCCCGGCCCAACGAAAGCCCCCAGACCCAAATGGAGAGGGGCTGCTTGGGGGCCCCCTGGGGCCCCTTCAGGCCAGCTAGGTCTTCGGGTCCTGGCTCCTTCGCTTTGGGAGCAGTCGCTGGACGTTTGGCATGTTGGCCGCAGAGTGCTTCTCGGGCCGCGACCTGCAACCGGGCAGGTACCTCCCAGGTTCCCGGCCCAACGAAAGCCCCCAGACCCAAATGGAGAGGGGCTGCTTGGGGGCCCCCTGGGGCCCCTTCAGGCCAGCTAGGTCTTTGGGTCCTGGCTCCTTCGCTTTGGGAGCAGTCGCTGGACGTTGGGCATGTTGGCCGCAGAGTGCTTCTCGGGCCGCGACCTGCAACCGGGCAGGTACCTCCCAGGTTCCCGGCCCAACGAAAGCCCCCAGACCCAAATGGAGAGGGGCTGCTTGGGGGCCCCCTGGGGCCCCTTCAGGCCAGCTAGGTCTTTGGGTCCTGGCTCCTTCGCTTTGGGAGCAGTCGCTGGACGTTTGGCATGTTGGCCGGAGGGTGCTTCTCGGGCCGCGACCTGCAACCGGGCAGGTAGCTCCCAGGTTCCCGGCCCAACAAAAGCCCCCAGACCCAAATGGAGAGGGGCTGCTTGGGGGCCCCCTGGGGCCCCTTCAGGCCAGCTAGGTCTTTGGGTCCTGGCTCCTTCGCTTTGGGAGCAGTCGCTGGACGTTTGGCATGTTGGCCGCAGAGGGCTTCTCGGGCCGCGACCTGCAACCGGGCAGGTACCTCCCAGGTTCCCGGCCCAACGAAAGCCCCCAGACCCAAATGGAGAGGGGCTGCTTGGGGGCCCCCTGGGGCCCCTTCAGGCCAGCTAGGTCTTTGGGTCCTGGCTCCTTCGCTTTGGGAGCAGTCGCTGGACGTTTGGCATGTTGGCCGGAGAGTGCTTCTCGGGCCGCGACCTGCAACCGGGCAGGTACCTCCCAGGTTCCCGGCCCAACGAAAGCCCCCAGACCCAAATGGAGAGGGGCTGCTTGGGGGCCCCCTGGGGCCCCTTCAGGCCAGCTAGGTCTTTGGGTCCTGGCTCCTTCGCTTTGGGAGCAGTCGCTGGACGTTTGGCATGTTGGCCGGAGGGTGCTTCTCGGGCCGCGACCTGCAACCGGGCAGGTACCTCCCAGGTTCCCGGCCCAACGAAAGCCCCCAGACCCAAATGGAGAGGGGCTGCTTGGGGGCCCCCTGGGGCCCCTTCAGGCCAGCTAGGTCTTTGGGTCCTGGCTCCTTCGCTTTGGGAGCAGTCGCTGGACGTTTGGCATGTTGGCCGCAGAGTGCTTCTCGGGCCGCGACCTGCAACCGGGCAGGTAGCTCCCAGGTTCCCGGCCCAACGAAAGCCCCCAGACCCAAATGGAGAGGGGCTGCTTGGGGGCCCCCTGGGGCCCCTTCAGGCCAGCTAGGTCTTTGGGTCCTGGCTCCTTCGCTTTGGGAGCAGTCGCTGGACGTTTGGCATGTTGGCCGCAGAGTGCTTCTCGGGCCGCGACCTGCAACCGGGCAGGTAGCTCCCAGGTTCCCGGCCCAACGAAAGCCCCCAGACCCAAATGGAGAGGGGCTGCTTGGGGGCCCCCTGGGGCCCCTTCAGGCCAGCTAGGTCTTTGGGTCCTGGCTCCTTCGCTTTG
>NW_028168790.1:75000-76448 GCF_964237585.1 Gallinula chloropus
AAGCAGCCCCTCTCCATTTGGGTCTGGGGGCTTTCGTTGGGCCGGGAACCTGGGAGGTACCTGCCCGGTTGCAGGTCGCGGCCCGAGAAGCACTCTCCGGCCAACGTGCCCAACGTCCAGCGACTGCTCCCAAAGCGAAGGAGCCAGGACCCAAAGACCTAGCTGGCCTGAAGGGGCCCCAGGGGGCCCCCAAGCAGCCCCTCTCCATTTGGGTCTGGGGGCTTTCGTTGGGCCGGGAACCTGGGAGGTACCTGCCTGGTTGCAGGTCGCGGCCCGAGAAGCACTCTCCGGCCAACGTGCCAAACGTCCAGCGACTGCTCCCAAAGCGAAGGAGCCAGGACCCAAAGACCTAGCTGGCCTGAAGGGGCCCCAGGGGGCCCCCAAGCAGCCCCTCTCCATTTGGGTCTGGGGGCTTTCGTTGGGCCGGGAACCTGGGAGGTACCTGCCCGGTTGCAGGTCGCGGCCCGAGAAGCACTCTCCGGCCAACGTGCCCAACGTCCAGCGACTGCTCCCAAAGCGAAGGAGCCAGGACCCAAAGACCTAGCTGGCCTGAAGGGGCCCCAGGGGGCCCCCAAGCAGCCCCTCTCCATTTGGGTCTGGGGGCTTTCGTTGGGCCGGGAACCTGGGAGGTACCTGCCCGGTTGCAGGTCGCGGCCCGAGAAGCACTCTCCGGCCAACGTGCCGAACGTCCAGCGACTGCTCCCAAAGCGAAGGAGCCAGGACCCAAAGACCTAGCTGGCCTGAAGGGGCCCCAGGGGGCCCCCAAGCAGCCCCTCTCCATTTGGGTCTGGGGGCTTTTGTTGGGCTGGGAACCTGGGAGGTACCTGCCCGGTTGCAGGTCGCGGCCCGAGAAGCACTCTCCGGCCAACGTGCCAAACGTCCAGCGACTGCTCCCAAAGCGAAGGAGCCAGGACCCAAAGACCTAGCTGGCCTGAAGGGGCCCCAGGGGGCCCCCAAGCAGCCCCTCTCCATTTGGGTCTGGGGGCTTTCGTTGGGCCGGGAACCTGGGAGGTACCTGCCCGGTTGCAGGTCGCGGCCCGAGAAGCACTCTGCGGCCAACATGCCAAACGTCCAGCGACTGCTCCCAAAGCGAAGGAGCCAGGACCCAAAGACCTAGCTGGCCTGAAGGGGCCCCAGGGGGCCCCCAAGCAGCCCCTCTCCATTTGGGTCTGGGGGCTTTCGTTGGGCCGGGAACCTGGGAGGTACCTGCCCGGTTGCAGGTCGCGGCCCGAGAAGCACTCTCCGGCCAACGTGCCAAACGTCCAGCGACTGCTCCCAAAGCGAAGGAGCCAGGACCCAAAGACCTAGCTGGCCTGAAGGGGCCCCAGGGGGCCCCCAAGCAGCCCCTCTCCATTTGGGTCTGGGGGCTTTCGTTGGGCCGGGAACCTGGGAGGTACCTGCCCGGTTGCAGGTCGCGGCCCGAGAAGCACTCTCCGGCCAACGTGCCC
>NW_028168789.1:0-7500 GCF_964237585.1 Gallinula chloropus
AGCAGCTCTCGGGGGCACCGCGCTTAGGAGATGGATTTGGGGGGGGGTGTAAAAAGAGGGGGGGCTCTGTCTGAGCAAACCCACCCCCCTGCCCGGAGAAGGAGGAGGAGGAGGAGGAGGAGGAAGGAGGGGAGAGCCGTGGGGTGAGTGAGGAAGGACAGACGGACGGATGGACAGACAGACAGCGCGGAGCGGCTCGGCAGCTTTAAGGTGATGGGGGGGAGGATTGGGGGGGGGGGCACATACACGCGGCTCCATCCCTGTGGCTGGTGACCTCCCCCCCCTTCCCCTGCACCCCCCCCCCATCCTGCATGAGGCTGAGCAGGGGGTCCTTGGACCCCCCCCCCACCAACCCAACCCCGGGCTTAGGGCTGAGACCTGACACAAGTTGGGACACGGATGGAGGATGAGCCTCACTCTGTGGGGAGATGGGAGGGTGTGGGGGGGGCACATACATGCGGCTCCATCCCTGTGGCTGGTGACCCCCCCCCTCCCTGCACCCCCCATCCTGCATGAGGCTGACCAGGGGGTCCTTGGACCCCCCTCAACCCCAACCCTGGGCTCAGGGCTGAGACCTGACGCAATTTGGGACACGGATGGAGGATGAGCCTCACTCTGTGGGGAGCTGGGGGGGGGGTTGTGGGGGGGGCACATACAGGCAGCTCCATCCCTGTGGCGGGTGACCCCCCCCCCTCCCTGCACCCCCCATCCTGCATGAGGCTGAGCAGGGGGTCCTTGGACCCCCCCCCCACCAACCCAACCCCGGGCTCAGGGCTGAGACCCGACACAAGTTGGGACATGGATGGAGGATGAGCCTCACTCTGTGGGGAGATTGGGGGTGGGGATTGGAGGGGCACATACAGGCAGCTCCATCCCTGTTGCTGGTGACCCCCCCCCCCCCATGCCCCATCCCACATGAGGGTGAGCAGGGGGTCCCTGGACCCCCCCCCCCCCCCCCCACTTCAACCCCAGGCTCAGGGCTGAGACCCGACACAAGTTGGGACACGGATGGAGGATGAGCCTCACTCTGTGGGCAGCTGGGGGGGATCGTGGGGGGGGCACATACACGTGGCTCCATCCCTGTGGCTGGTGACCCCCCCTCTCCCTGCACCCCCCATCCCGCATGAGGCTGAGCAGGGGGTCCTTGGACCCCACCAACCCAACCCTGGGCTCAGGGCTGAGACCTGACACAAGTTGGGACATGAATGGAGGATGAGCCTCACTCTGTGGGGAGACTGGGGGTGGGGGTTGGGAGGGCACATACACGCGGCTCCCTCCCTGCGGCTGGTGACCCCCCCCCCTCCCTGCACCCCCCATCCTGCATGAGGCTGAGCAGGGGGTCCCTGGACCCGACACTCCCCCCCGGTGCAGCCCCCCCACCCCAACCCCAGGCTCAGGACTGAGACCCGACACAAGTTGGGACATGAATGGAGGATGAGCTTCACTCTGTGGGGGGCTGTGGGGGGGGCACATACACGTGGCTCCCTCCCTGTGGCTGGTGAACCCCCCCTCTCCCTGCACCCCCCATCCTGCATGAGGCTGAGCAGGGGGTCCTTGGACCCGCCCCCCCCCCCCTCCAGCCCCGGGCTCAGGGCTGAGACCCGACACAAGTTGGGACATGAATGGAGGATGAGCCTCACTCTGTGGGTGATGGGGGGGGGCTGGGGGGGGGCATATACACGCGGCTCCCTCCCTGTGGCTGGTGAACCCCCCCTCTCCCTGCACCCCCCATCCTGCATGAGGCTGAGCAGGGGGTCCTTGGACCCGCCCCCCCCCCCTCCAGCCCCGGGCTCAGGGCTGAGACCCGACACAAGTTGGGACATGAATGGAGGATGAGTTTCACTCTGTGGGGAGCTGGGGGGGAGGATTGGGGGGGGGGGCACAATGCCAGGGTGATGGCCACAGGGTGCCACCTGCTTTTTGGGGTACAGGATGGTGGTGGGGGGTGGTCCTGCCTCCACAGCCCCCCCCCCCAATGTGTGTGTACCCCCCCCAGCAGCTGCTGCAGTGGGTCCCTGGGGGGGGCTGTGGGGAGAGGGGGGGGAGCTCCTGAGGAGCTTCAGGGAGTTTTAATTAATGAGAGATAATGAGGACACAGAGGCGGGGGGGGGGGGGGGTGACTGGGGGGGCTCCCCTGGGTGCAGTGCCCAGCTCTGCTCTGCCCCCCCCCAGCACCGAGCAGGATGAGTCCCTGGGGGATGGGGGGAGCAGGGATTTGGGTGCCCCCACCCC
The DNA here is from genome assembly GCF_964237585.1 of Gallinula chloropus. Taxonomy (NCBI): domain Eukaryota; kingdom Metazoa; phylum Chordata; class Aves; order Gruiformes; family Rallidae; genus Gallinula; species Gallinula chloropus. The sequence goes on from NW_028168789.1 coordinate 2,233, forward strand.
ATCATCCACCCCCCAGACCCCCCCCCAGGCTGTGGGGCTGCACTTGAAGCCACCACCCAAGCACTGGTTGGGGGGGGGGGGCCTTTGGGGACCCCCCCATCCCAGCAGCACCCCAGGGTGCTCTCCTGCCCCAAGTGTCACCTCCCCGGGGTGGGGGCACCCCACATCTCCCCCCCTCCCCAGACCCCTCCCCAGTGCCACCAGTGTCCCCTGGGTGCCACAGGACCCCTGTGACTTCGCATCCCCCCACAGGTGGGACCCCCATGGGGTGCAGAGAGGGGGTGACACAGGAGGTGGGGGGACACCCCCTTTGCCACCCACTGAGCACCCCTGGGGTGGGGGGGACCAGTAGGTGACCCGGTGATGCCACAAGGCTGTTGAGTGCCCTGGGGAAGGGTCGTGGCACCATTTGGGATGGGAAACCAGCTCCACGTCCTCACTGTGGTATTGGGGAGGGGGGCTCGGTGCCCCCCAGCCTGGCTGATGGGTGCAGGCAGTTGGGTGCCCAGGATCCTGGCAGGAGGTGCTCCCTGGGTGCAGTGCCATGGCCAAGGAGCACAGTGCCATGGCCAAAGAGCGTGGTGCCATAGCCAGGGAGCATGGTGCCATGGCCAAGGAGCACAGTGCCATGCCCAAGAGCATGGTGCCATAGCCAGGGAGCGCGGTGCCGTGGCCAAGGAGCACAGTGCCATGGCCAAGAGCATGGTGCCATAGCCAGGGAGTGCGGTGCCATGGCCAAGGAGCACAGTGCCATGCCCAAGAGCATGGTGCCATAGCCAGGGAGCGTGGTGCCGTGGCCAGGGAGCGTGGTGCCATGGCCAAGGAGCACGGTGCCATGGCCAAGAGCATGGTGCCATAGCCAGGGAGCACGGTGCCGTGGCCAAGGAGCACAGTGCCATGGCCAAGAGCATGGTGCCATAGCCAGGGAGTGCGGTGCCGTGGCCAGGGAGCGTGGTGCCATGGCCAAGGAGCGTGGTGCCATGGCCAAGAGCATGGTGCCATAGCCAGGGAGCGCGGTGCCGTGGCCAGGGAGCGTGGTGCCATGGCCAAGAGCACAGTGCCATGGCCAAGGAGCACGGTGCCACAGCCTGAGAGAGCAGTGCTGTGGCTTAAGAGCACGGTGCCATGGCCAAGGAATGTGGTGCCGTGGCCTAGGGACGTGGTGGTATGGCCAAGGAGCACAGTGCCATGCCCAAGAGCATGGTGCCATAGCCAGGGAGCGTGGTGCCATGGCCAAGGAGCATATTGCCACAGCCTGAGAGAGCAGTGCTGTGGCCAAGGAGCGCGGTGCCATGGTCTAGGAGCGTGGTGCCATGGCCAAGGAGCACGATGCCATGCCCAAGAGCACGGTGCCATGGCCTAGGAGCGCAGTGCCATGGCCAAGAGCGTGGTGCCATGGGTGAGGAGCATGGTGCTGTGGCCAAGGGATGTGGTGCCGTGGCTGAGGAGCGCGGTGCCGTGGCCAAGTAGCACTGTGCCATGGCCAAGGAGCATGGTGCTGTGACCAGGGAGCATGGTGCCATGGCTGAGGAGCACAGTGCCATGGCCTAGGAGCACGGTGCCATGGCCAAGAGCGTGGTGCCATGGCCGAGGACCGCAGTGCCGTGGCCAAGGGATGTGGTGCCGTAGCTGAGGAGCGCAGTGCCATGGCTGAGGACCATGGTGCCATGGCCAAGGAGCACGGTGCCACGGCCTGAGAGAGCAGTGCCATGGCCAAGAGCATGGTGCCGTAGCCAGGGAGCGCGGTGCCATGGCCAAGGAGCACAGTGCCATGGCCTAGGAGTGCGGTGCTGTGGCCAAGTAGCGCGGTGCCATGGCCTGAGACAGCAGTGCCATGGCCAAGGAGCACAGTGCCATGACCAGGGAGCGTGGTGCCGTGGTCTAGGAGTGCAGTGCCATGGCCTAGGAGGGTGGTGCCATGGCCAGGAGCGTGGTGCCATGGGTGAGGAGCACGGTGCCGTGGCTGAGGACCACAGTGCTGTGGTCAAGGAGCGCAGTGCCGTGGCCAAGGGACGTGGTGCCGTGGCCGAGGAATGCGGTGCCATGGGTGAGGAGCACGGTGCTGTGGCTGAGAACTGCGGTGCCGTGGCCGAGGACCATGGTGCCACAGTCTGAGAGAGCAGTGCCATGGCTAAGAGCACAGTGCCATGACCAGGGAGCGTGGTGCCGTGGCCGAGGAGCACAGTGCCGTGGCTAAGGGACGTGGTACCATGGCTGAGGAGCGCGGTGCAATGGCCAAGAGCATGGTGCCATAGCTGGGGAGCGCAGTGCCGTGGCTGAGGACCATGGTGCTGTGGCCAAGGAGCGCGGTGCCATGGCCTGAGAGAGCAGTGCCATGGTCAAGGAGCATGGTGCCATAGCCGGGGAGCGCGGTGCCATGGCCAAGGAGCATGGTGCTGTGGTCTAGGAGCACAGTGCTGTGGCCAAGAGCGTGGTGCCATGGGTGAGGAGCATGGTGCCATGGCCAAGGAGCGCGGTGCCACGGCCTGAGAGAGCAGTGCCATGGCCAAGAGCATGGTGCCGTAGCCAGGGAGTGCAGTGCTGTGGCCAAGTAGCGTGGTGCCACGGCCTGAGAGAGCAGTGCCATGGCCAAGGAGCACAGTGCCATGACCAGGGAGCATGGTGCCGTGGTCTAGGAGTGCAGTGCCATGACCTAGCAGGGTGGTGCCATGGCCAAGAGCGTGGTGCCATGGGTGAGGAGCACGGTGCCGTGGCTGAGGACCGCAGTGCCGTGGTCAAGGAGCGCAGTGCCGTGGCCAAGGGAGGTGGTGCCGTGGCTGAGAACTGCGGTGCCGTGGCTGAGGACCATGGTGCCATGGCCGAGGAGCACAGTGCTGTGGCTGGGGAGTGCGGTGCCATGGCCGAGGAGCGCAGTGCAATGGCCAAGAGCACAGTGCCATGGCCAAGATCATGGTGCCATGGGTGAGGAGCATGGTGCCATGGCCAGGGAGCGTGGTGCCGTGGCCGGGAAGCGCAGTGCCATGGCCTAGGAGCATGGTGCCATAGCCAAGGAGCACGGTGCCGTGGTCTAGGAGCACAGTGCCATGGCCAAGAGCGTGGTGCCATGGGTGAGGAGCACGGTGCCGTGGCCAAGAGCATGATGCCATAGCCGGGGAGTGCAGTTCTGTGGCCAAGGAGTGCGGTGCCGTGACCAAGGAGTGCGGTGCCATGGCCAAAAGCATGGTGCCATAGCCAGGGAGCATGGTGCCACATCCAAGGAGCACGGTGCTGTGGCCAAGGAGTGTGGTGCCATGGCCAAGGAGCACAGTGCCATGGCCAAGGAGTGTGGTGCCACGTCCAAGGAGCACGGTGCTGTGGCCAAGGAGTGTGGTGCCATGGCCGAGGAGCACAGTGCCATGGGTGGGGACCACGGTGCCGTGGCCAAGGACCGTGGTGCCATGGTCTAGGAGCGCGGTGCTGTGGGTCAGAGGTGGGTACCCAGGAGAAGATCTCAGTGCCGTGGGTCAGAGTTGGGTGGGTCATGGGTCAGGTGTGGGTGCTCTGGGTCAGATATGGGTGCTGCACACCCCACACACACCCCTTGCACCCTGCCTGCCAGACCCCACACAGTGGTGAGGGGGGGTCTTTGCCCAGCTTGGACCTGAAGTTGGGTGGGTGGGTGCTGGGTCAGTGGGGTGGCACAGGCGGTGGCCACATCCTGCCCCTCTGCTGAGGGTGCTGAGGGCTGAGGTCTGTCCCACAGGTGGAGGTGGAGGTGGAGAGCATGGACAAGGCTGGGAACTTCATCGGGTGGCTGCACATCGAGGGCCTGAACCTGTCGGTGGCCCTGGTGGAACACGCCCTCTCCAAGGTCCACTTCACCGCCGAGCGCAGCCCCTACTACAAGGCGCTGCTGGGCGCTGAGGAGGCCGCCAAGCAGAAGAAGGAGAAGGTGAGCGTGGGGCAGGGGTGGCCCCCAGGGGTGGCCCCATGTCCCCAGGGCCAGGGGTGGTCCCTACCCCAAGGGATGTCCCAACAAGAGGTGGACTGACCCCAAGGGATGATCCCCAACCCAAAGGACATCCCCAACCCAAGGGTTGTCCCCAACCCAAGGGATGTTCCCCACCCCAAAGGATGATCCCCAACCCAAGGGATGTCCCCATGCCAAGAGGTGTCTCCACCCAAAGGGATGTCCCCATGCCAAGGATCTCCCCAAACCAAGGGATGACCCAACAAGAGATGTCCCTACCCTGAGGGATGTCCCCATGCCAAGAGGTGTCTCCACCCCAAGGGATGTCCCCATGCCAAGGGATGACCCAACAAGAGGTGTCCCCACCCCAAGGGATGTTCCCCAACCCAAGGGATGACCCAGCAAGAGGTGTTCCCACCCCAAGGGACGATCCCCAACCCAAGGGATGTCGCCAATCTAAGGGATGACCCAACAAGAGGTGGCCCCACCCCAAGGGATGTTCCCCAACCCAAGGGACGTCCCCAACCCAATACATGTCCCCACCCCAAGAGATGTTCCCCAACCCAAAGGACGTCCCCACCCCAAGGGATGTCCCCACCCCAAGGGATGTTCCCCATGCCAAGGGATGTTCCCCAACCCAAGGGATGTCCCTATGCCAAGAGGTGTCTCCACTCCAAAAGATGTCCCCATGCCAAGGGATGACCCAACAAGAGGTGTCCCCACCCCAAGGGATGTTCCCCAACCCAAGGGATGTCTCCCAACCCAAGGGATGTCTCCAACCCAAGGGATGTCCCCATGCCAGGAGGTGTCTCCACCCCAAGGGATGTCCCCATGCCAAGGGATAACCCAACAAGAGGTGTTCCCACCCCAAGAGATGTTCCCCAACCCAAGGGATGTCCCTAACCCAAGGGATGTCCCCAATCTAAGGGATGACCCAACAAGAGGTGTCCCCACCCCAAGGGATGATCCCCAACCCAAGGGATGGCCCCATGCCGAGGGGAGGCTCCATCCAAAGGGATGTCCCCATGCCAATGGATGTCCCCAACCCAAGGGATGTCCCAATAAGAGGTGCCTCCACCCCAAGGGATGTTCCCCACCCCAAGGGATGTCCCCAACCCAAGGGATGGCCCCATTCCAAGAGGTGTCTCCACCCAAAGGGATGTCCCCAACCCAAGGGATGACCCAGCAAGAGATGTCCCCACCCCAAGGGATGATCCCCAACCCAAGGGATGTCCCAATAAGAGGTGCCTCCACCCCAAGGGATGTTCCTCACCCCAAGGGATGTCCCCAACCCAAGAGGTGTCTCCACCCAAAGGGATGTCCCCATGCCAAGGATGTCCCCAACCCAAGGGATGTCC
>NW_028168789.1:12500-13987 GCF_964237585.1 Gallinula chloropus
GTGAGTAGGGGGGTCTCGGGTGTGAGGGATGGGTTGGCACCCCATGGGGTGGAGTGGGGGACTATGGGGGTCTCGTGCCACCCGTTGCTGCCCCAGGACGTGAGTAGGGGGTCCCAGGGGTGAGGGATGGGGTGGCACCCCAAGGGGCAAGGGGGGGACCATGGGGGTCCCATGCCACCCATTGCAGCCCCAGGACATGAGTAGGGGGGGGTCCCAGGGGTGAGGGATGGGGTGGCACCCCATGGGGAAAGGGGGGGAATATGGGGGTCCCATGCCACCCATTGCTGCCCCAGGACATGAGTAGGGGGGATCCCAGGGGATGAGGGATGGGGTGGCACCCCATGGGGTGGGAGGGGGACTATGGGGGTCCCGTGCCATGGGGATGGGGTGGCCATGGGGCAAGGTGTCATGGGGATGGGATGGCACCCAGTGGGGCAGGGTGGCATGGGGATAGGATGGGACCTCATGGAGGGGATGTCATGGGGATGGGATTGCACCCCATTGGGGGGGTGCCATGGGGATGGGATGGCACCCAGTGGGGCCAGGGTGCCATGGGGATGGGATGGCCATGGGGCAGGGTGGGGCGGGGATGGGATAGCACCCCATGGGGCAGGGTGCCATGGGGATGGGACCCCATGGTAGGGGTGCCATGGGGATGGGATGTCACCCCATGGGGCAGGATGGTACCACATGGGGCAAGGTGGCGTGGGGATGGGATGGCACCCCATGGAGGGGGTTCCATGGGGATGGGATGGCACCCCATGGGGCAGGGTGTCATGGGGATGGGATCTCATGGAGGGGATGTCATGGGGATGGGATGGCACCCCATGGAGGGGGTTCCATGGGGATGGGATGGCACCCCATGGGGCAGGGTGCCACGGGGATGGGATGGTACCCCATGGGGCAGTGTGGCGTTGGGATGGCACCCCATGGAGGGGGTGTCATGGGGATGGGATGGTACCCCATGGGGCAGGATGTCATGGGGATGGGATGGCACAGCGTGGAGGGGGTTCCATGGGGATGGGATGGCACCCCATGGGGCAGGGTGCCATGGGGATGGGACCTCATGGAGGGGATGTCATGGGGATGGGATGGCACCCCATGGTGGGGGTGCCATGAGGATGGGATGGCACCCCATGGGGCAGGGTGCCATGGGGATGGGATGGTACCCCATGGGGCAGTGTGGCGTTGGGATGGCACCCCATGGCGGGGGTGTCATGGGGATGGGATGGCACCCCACGGAGGGATGCCATGGGGATGGGATGGCACCCCATGGGCGGGGGTGCCATGGGGCTGACACCCCATGGCAGGAGCACCGCAGGGGGTCCCCCAGCACCCCGTTGTCTCCCCAGGACGACGCTCGGGCAGATGCTGTGGACAGCGTGGTGAGGGACATCCAGAACACCCAGTGCCTGCTGAACGTGGAGCACGGGGGCCCCGGCTGCCCCCACGTCACCCTCCAGTTCGCCGACTCCAAGAGCGACGTG
>NW_028168788.1:0-16353 GCF_964237585.1 Gallinula chloropus
CTGAAGAGCTGTCAGGAGAGAAGGACCTGGGGGTGTTGGGTGGCTGCAGGATGAACAGGAGCCAGCAGTGTGCCCAGGGGCCAGGAAAGCCAAGGGCATCCTGGCTTGTGTCAGAAATAGGGTGGCCAGTAGGGCTGGGGAGGGGATTGTGCCCCTGGACTGGGCACTGGGGAGGCTGCAGCTCCAGTGCTGGGTCCAGTTCTGGGCTCCTCAGTATCAGAAGGACATTGAGGTCCTGGAGCGAGTGCAGAGAAGGGCAACCAGGCTGGGGAAGGGGCTGGAGGGCAAATCCTCTGAGGAGCAGCTGAGGGAGCTGGGTGTGTTCAGCCTGGAGAAGAGGAGGCTGAGGGGAGACCTTCTCCCCACCTCCCCTGCCCTGCCAGGAGGGTGCAGAGAGGTGGGCGATGGTCTCTGCAGCCAGGGGACAGGAGATGGGACAAGGGGCAATGGGCTCAAGCTGCCCCAGGGAGGGGCAGAGCAGATGGAGGGGAAAGTTCTTCCCTGGCAGAGTTGTGGGGCTGTGGCACAGGCTGCCCAGGGAGGGGCTGAGTCCCCTTCCCTGGGGGTGTTTAACAGAGGGGAGATGAGGTGCTCAGGGAGCTGGTTCAGCACAGGATGGGAACGGTTGGACTTGAGGAGCTTAAAGGGCTTTTCCAACCCTGTGACTCTGTGAGACTCTGTGATGGGGGGATCACAACACAATCAGACGCCAACGGGGACCCATCTCCTGATCCTCCCCCCTCCCCAAACGTTCCTGCTCCCCACTGTCACCTTGTTGTAGTAGCCGTAGGTGATGGTGTTGGGCACGATGCCGGCGCGCTTCATCTCCAGCAGCACCCGCACCGACAGCACCGGCTCCCCGTACTGCCCGCAGAGCTGCATCAGGATGCGGTAACACACCTGGCCAGGGCGTGGGGGGGGACACAGGTGAGTAGGAAAGGTGGAGGGGGGTCCCTCAACCTCTCTGACCCCCTCCTCCTGCGCCCCAACGCCCACCTCGTCGGGCAGCACCACTTTGTGAGCTTCCATCTTGCGCAGGACGTCGTAGGCCAGCTGGAGCGCGCGCAGCTTGGCGGGGGCGGCGCGGACGTGGGTGGGGAGGTAGAGGAACCACAGCCCGTAGCAATGGCCCAGCAGGCACTTAGCCCACATATCGGGCACTGAGGAGTACTTCTGGGCCACCCTCTGAGCCACCTTCATCTCCTGAGTGATGGGAGGAGGAAGAGGAAGGAGATAAGGGTTGGGGGACGGGGGGGGCAGGTGGTATCCTGCACCTTTTGCTGCCCCTGTCTTTGCTGAGGCCTGGGCAACTCGTTGCACTGGTGGCCCCGCTCACCTGCTTGGTCCTGCGTGGGGCTGGGCTGCTGGGGGCACTGCTCCTGGCCTGGCACAGCTGGGCAACCAGCGGGTCCCGGGGGGGCTCCAGAAGCTTGGGGCGCAGGGTGGGGAACCCATCATAGCTGGGGGGGGGAGGGCACAAAGGGTCAGTCAGGGGGGTTTGGGGGGCAGGAGGGAGTTGGGGGGGGCTCAGTGCGGGGCTCACCGGTACTGTGCAGGCAGCTCAGAACCATCGGGACCCGCTGGCTGCTCTGGGGGGGTGATGAAGACGGTGTGTTCCCCGCCCCGTGGGTCATCCAGCTCCATCAGCGGGGTGTCCTCCGGCTTCTCCAGCTCCGCCTGGACCTGGGGAGGGGGCACACAGCCTCAGCCGGGGATGGGGGGGGGGATGTGGGGCTGGGGGGACATGGCACAGAGCTGGGGGCACCCACCTTATCCACGCAGGTGTCGAAGAACTCGAGGCAGGGGTCCCTGTCGCTGGCGAAGGAGCAGTCCTCGATGAACTGGGTGAAGAGCTGCGTGCGCAGCAGCTGCCCGTAGAAGCGGTGGTACGCCCGCTCCCGGGACTTGAGGAACCCTGACCAGGGCAGGAGGAATGGGGAGGAGGGGGATGTGTTAAATTCAGCTCAACTCTCATCCCATCCCATCCCATCCCATCACCATCCCATCCCCATCCCCATCACCATCCCATCCCTATCCCCATCCCCATCCCCATCGGCATCCCATCCCCATCCCCATCCCCATCGTCATCCCATCCCCATCCCCATCGTCATCCCAATCCTATCTCCATCCCATCCCCATTCCAACCCCATCCCCATCCCATTCCCAGCCCCAACCCATCTCACCCCCATCCTCATCCCATCCCATGTGATCCCATCCGCACCCCATCCCACTCCATCCCACCCCATCCCCACCCCACACCATCCTACCCCATCCCATCCCATCCCATCTTCACCCACCACACACCATCCCATCGCCATCCCAATCCTATCCCCATCCCATCCTCATCCCCATCTCATCCGATCCCATCCCCACCCCATCCCTATCCCATTCCACCCCATCCCCATCCCACCTCAACCCATCCCTGTCCCATCCCATGTGATCCCATCCCACCCCACCCCATCCCATCCCATCCCATCCCACCCCACTCCATCCCATCCCATCCCATCCCATCCCATCCCATCCCATCCCATCCCATCCCATCCCATCCCATCCCATCCCATCCCATCCCATCCCATCCCCACCCCACCCCATCCCCATCCCCACCCCATCCCATCCCCATCCCCATCCCATCCCATCCCATCCCATCCCATCCCATCCCCACCCCACCCCATCCCATCCCCATCCCCACCCCATCCCATCCCCATCCCCATCCCCACCCCACCCCTTTCCCCTCTCCCCACCCTGCAAGGCGAAGAGGCTGCCGGCGTCGCGCCCGGCCGGGGTGGCGGCCAGGGCGATGGGGCGCAGGAAGGAGCGGTACCCGCGCAGGGCGCAGGCCATGAAGCGCAGGAAGGCCGCTCGCGCCTCCAGCTCCAGCTGCGCCCGCCGGCCCCGCGCCGCCTCCACGTCGCTCAGCAGCAGCTCCAGCGACGCCTCCTCCCCCGGCCCGCTGTACACTGGGCGACAGGAAAGGGGCAGGGGGGTTGTCAAGGGGGCAAGGGTGGGGATTAGGGGTTTGGGGGAGTCCTGGGGGGGGTTGGGGTGGGGGTGGGGGGGCACCACTCACTCTCATCCAGCTGCTGGGAGAGGCTGTGCAGTGAGGCCAGCAGCACCTTGCAGGGCCGGCGGGGCAGGGAGCGGGGAGACAGCAGCTTGCGTTCCTCACTCCTTGAAGGATCAAAGGTGAAACACCAAGGGATGAGGGGGGAACACCCAGTGGATCCCCCCCCAGGCAGCACCCAGCGGGTGAATCCCCCCCCATAACCCCCCCTGTAGCCTGAAAACAGGGTTGGGGGGGGGTGTCACTCACTGGAAGATGGTGTTGGTATCGAGGTCGACGAAGATGACGTCCCTGGGGGGCTCGTAGAGGTCGAAGTAGCTGGAGTGGATGCCTACAATGAAGGGCACGGGGGCACACAGCACGTCAGCCAGCGCCAGCGGGCACAGCGGGATGTAGGGGCACTGCCAGCGCAGGGGGAAGATCATCTGGGGACAGGACAAGGGCGGTCAGTGCCGCGGGCCGGGGGGTCCCCGGCGTCGCGGCGTGGTTCTCCCTCCCACCCACACCACCCCCCCCCACAGCCCCCAGTGCCCCTTTCCTCCCCAGCCCGGTGTCTCCCCGGCACTCACCGCCACCAAGGCTTCGCCCACGCTGGTCAGGACGTCGGGGCGCAGGGAGTGGATGAGCAGCTTCTGCTCGGTCAGCACGGCCACCAGCAGCGACACCGCGTTGTCAGGACCCAGGTTCTGCAGCAGCGTGAGGAAGCTGGCGCCGCTGCGGGGCCAGGAGGGGACACACAGGGGGACAGGTCGCTCAGGGGTCCTGTGTCCCCCTCCTGTGTGTGTGTGTGTGTCCCCAGCACCCCCCAGCACATCACTCAGGGGTCCTGTGTCCCCCTCCTGTGTGTGTGTGTCCCCCTCCCAGCACCCCACAGCACGTCACTCAGGGGTCCTGTGTCCCCCTCCTGTGTGTGTGTCCCCAGCACCCCCCAGCACGTCACTCAGTGGTCCTGTGTCCCCCTCCTCTGTGTGTGTGTCCCCAGCACCCCAGAGCACATCACTCAGCGCTCCTGTGTCCCCCTCCTCTGTGTGTGTGTGTGTCCCCAGCACCCCACAGCACGTCACTCAGGGGTCCTGTGTCCCCCTCCTCTGTGTGTGTGTCCCCAGCACCCCCCAGCACATCACTAAGTGATCCTATGTCCCCCTCCTGCGTGTGTGTCCCCCTCCCAGCACCCCACAGCACGTCACTCAGCGCTCCTGTGTCCCCCCCCGAGTGTGTCCCCCCACTCCCAGCACCCTGCAGCCAGTCCTACCTGAGCGGCAGCGGGGAGGACACGGGCCGGCACAGCAGCAGGTTGTCATACGGGGACATCTGAGGGGACAAGGGGACAAGGTGGGATGTGGGAAGGGGAGGAACCAGCACGGGGATGGCACTGGGGGGGGACACAGGACACACATGCTGCCTCACCTGGACCAGGATCCGCGGGCGCTGCGGGGACGGGAAGGGGACGTTGTGCATGAAGTGGGAGATGTGCCTGCAGCCAGAGGGACCCATCAGCGGGGCAGAGGGGTGGAGGGGACACCCCCTCATCCCTCCCACCCCAAATTCCACCCCCCCTTCCTTTCCTTCCCCAGCCCACCCAGCGCTCACGTCTCAAGGGGCAGCACGTGGGGCCCGGAGATGGAGTAGCGGTAGATGAACATGAGGAACTTGCGGAAGACGTCGAAGAAGGGCCAGTGGGACAGGACACAGATGCTCTTGCGGGTCTGGAGCGAGCGGCCGCCCACGGGCCGCCGATCCACCACGCTCAGCAGCCCCAGCCTCAGGCTCTGCTTCTCCGACAGCCGCTCCCGGGGAAAGGCCTCGTGGAACTGGATGGCAGCGCCGTAAACCTGCGTGGGGTGGGGGGCTCAGGGTGAGAAATCACCCCCCCACCCCTCCCCCCACACACACACACCCTTCCTCCCCCCCACACCCCCCCTTTCGTCACCCCCCCACCCCTCGTTGATGCCCCATCCTGCTCTGGTCCCTGTCTCGCCCCATCCTGCCTTGTCACCCGAAGCGCCGGTCAGCACGAAGGTGGAGAAGACGGGCAGGGGGTACTTGGTGTCGGCCGGCCAGCTCTCGATGGTGGCCCCCATGGGCAGGCAGAAGACAGGAACCGATTCAGGAAGGGGAAAGGACTCGCTGTCCTGCTCAGGGTAACGTCCCAGCAACCCTGGATGGACAGACAGACAGATTGATGACCCTCACCTTCATCATTTCATAGAATCAGAGAATCCCAGGCTGGGCTGGGCTGGGAGGGACCCCAAGGGTCCCAGAGCTCCAACCCCCTGCCACAGGCAGGGACACCAACCTCCAGGCCTGGAGCTACACAAGGCTGCCCAGGGCCCCAGCCAACCTGGCCTTGAACACCCCCAGGGATGGGGCACCCACCCCCTCTCTGGGCAGCCTGTTCCAGCCCCTCACCACTCTCTCTGCACAGAACTTCCCCCCAATCTCTCCTCTCCCCCTTCCCTCCTCCAGCTTCACCCCATCCCCTTGTCCTGCCATTATCCACCCTTTAACAAGCTGATTCCCCTCCTGTTCCTCTGCTCCCTTCAGGGACTGGGGGGCTGCAATGAGGTCCCCCCACAGCCTTCTCCTCTCCAGGCTGCCCAATCACCATGAGAGCTCCTACCTGCTTCATAGACCAGCGTGTTGGCCTTGGCCATGGCGATCTTGTAGCACAGGAACACTGCAGGGCCCCACTGCAAGGAGGGATTGGAGAAAAGAGGGGTGGGGGGGGGGTCAGCATGGGCTGGATGGTGGCAGGGGGGATCCCAGCAGCGACTGTGGCACCCACCATGCTGGTGTTGAGGTTCTTGTCCACCCTGCAGAAGGTGTGGGGGGTGCTCTCGCCCTTGCTGGGCATAACGAGGCAGAGATCGGTGACCCCCAGCGTGTTGTGGCCGTGGGGCTCCGCCGCCCGTCGGTAGGTCAGGAAGGTGCGTTGGTGGCCCGGCCCCCCCGAGTTGAGGTTGGCTGAGCGGCTGTAGGGCGTCGTGTCCAGGATCTTATAGCCCGGCTTCGGGCGGTCCTTACCCTCATAGTGCACCCTGAGAGGTGGAGAGCGGGGTGAGGACACCCCCAGGGAGATCATCCTCCCCCCTAAAAAGCCCCATGGGACTCACCCCACCTGACCCTCATAGTGCACCCTGAGAGGTGGGGTGAGGACACCCCCAGGGAGCTCATCCTCCCCCCTCCTAAAACACCCCAGTCCATGGGACTCACCCCATCTTACCCTCATAGTGCACCCTGAGAGGTAGAGAGGTGGGGTGAGGACACCCCCAGGGAGCTCATCCTCTCCCCTCCTAAAAAGCCCCATGGGATTCACCCCATCTGACCCTCATAGTGCACCCTGAGAGGTAGAGAGGTGGGGTGAGGACACCCCCAGGGAGCTCATCCTCTCCCCTCCTAAAAAGCCCCATGGGATTCACCCCATCTGACCCTCATAGTGCACCCTGAGAGGTAGAGAGGTGGGGTGAGGACACCCCCAGGGAGCTCATCCTCCCCCCTCCCATAAAAAGCCCCATGGGACTCACCCCACCTGACCCTCATAGTGCACCCTGAGAGGTGGAGAGATGGGATGAGGACACCCCCAGGGAGCTCATCCTCCCCCCTAAAAAGCCCCATGGGATTCACCCCACCTGACCCTCATAGTGCACCCTGAGAGCTGGAGAGGTGGGCTGAGGACCCCCCTAGGGACCTCATCATCCCCTGACCCCCCATAAAAAGCCCCCCGGGACTCACCCCAGCTCGATGAGGGGGGGTTTGTCCCTCCCCCTCTTGTAGCAGATGACCATCTGGGGGTTGTTGAGCAGCCCGGCGTTGAGCTCCACGGGGTGCCCCGAGGTGGTGGTGTCGATGCAGGTGAAGCCGTGGGGCACCTCCTCGCCCTGCGAGCGGATGATGACGGCCACATCGGTGATGGGCTCGCTGGGCCGGGCCAGGCGGTGCTGCTGCTGCTGGTTCTCCTCCTCCAGCGGCCGCGACGCGTCCGTCAGTCCAGCCACCACGAAATAGTCCACCAGCTGCGGGGGCTTCTCGTCCGACATGGTTCCTTCCCCCACGGCATCTGGTTGGGGTGTAGGGTAAGGGGGTGAGGGGGTGAAACAGGGGGATACGTGGCCCCTGAGACCCCCCACGGTGCAGGGAAACCCCCCACCGCCTCAGACAGACACACAGACCCCCTCCCTTGGCCCTGGCAGGCCGGCAGCGTGGGGTGCCCCACGGCAGAGCTGACGGGGCGAAAGCGCCGGGGACGGGAAGGGAGGAGGTTTCCGGTGGCGCCGCCAAGCCAGGGGGTGACAGCACAGGGGTCCCCCCAGCTTGGGAAGGGGGGCAACACCCCACCCCAAGCACAACAGACACCCCTCAGGCCAAGCACCCCTGCGACAGGACCCCCCCACACCCCGCAGCGTAACCCCCCCTCGCCCCATCCCCCCTTCCCCAAGCTTGGTGGCTGCTCCCCCCAGACCCGCAGCCGTCCCCTGTCCCCTCTCCCCTCCACGCACCCCCCTTCCCTGGCCCCAGCACCCCCAGCTTGCCCAGGGTGCCGCAGGAGGGTCGGCGGAGGCCCGTGGAGCTGGAGCGCTGCGTGGGGCGGGTGGGAAAGGGGAAGGAAAAGGGGGGGCGGGGCGGTGAACCCCCCACGTCACGTCACACCCTCGGGGCTGTCACCCCCTCCCGCGGGGCGCGGGGCCGCCTCTCCGCACCGGGGATGGGGGGTGGGGGGATGGGGGGATGGATAAATGGGTCCCAACCCCAAACACGGAGACCCCCCACCCCCCCTCAGCAGGGCCTTTAGGTGGGGCGGGGGGTGTCGCACCCCCCCGGGGCTGCTGCAGCACCCCCGCCCCAGCCCCGAGCCTGCCCCCAGCCCCCAGCCCCCAGCCGGGGACCCCCCCCCAGCCCCCAGCCCCCAGCGTGGCTATTTTTAGCCCGGTGCCGTGTGAGGGCGGCCGGGCCCGGCGCCCGCTTCACCCTCCGGAGGGGAGAAACCGGAGGGGCCGGGGGGGGGGGGGTGTCCCTGGGCTGCCCTGTGCCCCCCCGAACACCCCGCCACGGCTCCCCAGGAGGCCGCGGGGGGCTGCGGAGCGCCTGGGGACGGGTCCCCCCACCCCAATGGGTGTCCCCGGTGTGTCCGTCCCCCTCCCCGTGTGTGTCCCCCCCCTCACCGGCGCTGCCCGCGGGGGGGGCCCGGCCCGGCCCGGCCCGGCCCGGCCCGGCCGGGGGCTGCCCGAAGGGGGAGCGGGGACAGCCGCAGCCCCCCCACGCCGGGCCCTACGGGCAGCACCCCCCCGGCCGGCCCTTCCCGGCCCCGCGGAGCAGCGCCCGGTGCCGCCCCGGGCCGGGGCCCGGTGCCCCCCCCCATCCCCGCCGGTACCTGCGGGCCGGGCCGGGCCGCGCCACCCGCTCCGCCGGGCCGCTGCCGCCAGCCCGCCCGGCCGCCCACCCCCCCCAACTCCCGCCGCCGACAGCGCCCCCTGGCGAGCGGGATGACTCCCGGCACGCCGACGGGAGCTGCACCCCCCCCCCCTACACCCCCCCCACCCTACACACCCCCCACCCAAGGCGGGGCCCGGGGACCCTCCCAGGGACCTGCAGGGACCCTCAGAGACCCGGCGGGACCCACCTTGGGGCCTACAGGGACCTACAGGGACCCTCAGGAGTCACAGAGACACACAGGGACCCCCCGAGACCCCCCCTGGGGCCAACAGGGACCCTCAGAGACCCCCCCGGGACCCTCAGGAGTCACAGAGACACATAGGGAGCCCCCGAGACCCCCCCTGGGGCCGACAGGGACCCTCACAGACCCCCCCGGGACCCTCAGGAGTTACAGAGACACACAGGGACCCCCTGAGACCCCCCCCTGGGGCCGACAGGGACCCTCAGAGATCCCCCCGGGACCCACCCAGGCCACTCAGGAGTCACGGGGATCCCCAGGGCCCCCCCAACGACCCCCAGGAACCCCCCCGAACCCCCCCCAAAGACGCTCAGGAGTCACATTGACACACAGGGACACCCTGGGACCCCCACAGGGACCTACAGGGACCCTCAAGAGTCCACTCAGGGTCCCCACAGGACCCATCCCAGGACTCCCAGGAGTTACAGGACTCCCCAGGGACCCCCTCAGGACCCCCCCCAAGGAACCTACAAGGACCCCCAGGAGTCACAGAGACCCCTCCAGGATCCCCCCCCCCAAAAGAACCCCAAAGAACGCCCCTAAAAGACCCTCCCCAAGCTCCCCACACTCCCCCCAGGAACTGCAAGGAGCCCATTGCACCCCCCCTCCCCACAGTAAGGGACCCCAGACCCTGGCAGCTGGGGGGGGGGTTAGTTCAAGCAGCTGACACCCCCCACCCAATGCCCCCCCCCCCCCCAAATCAGCCACACCCCCCCCACAGGCAGCGTTTAATTAACATATAATATATTTTAAAAAATAATAATAATAATAAATCACTCTGGCTCCCTCCCTGGGGGGGGGTCCCATGTGTCCCCCCCCAGCCCACAGACGAGGCCCCCACGCTCCCCTGGGCGTATTTTGGGGGGGGGGGGTGGGGGGGAGAGGGGGGGCAAAGTTACAAGTGCTTTCTACACGTCCCGCGGGGTCCCCAGCAGCTGGGGGGGGGCTGGGGGGGGGGCAGGGGGGCTGGGGGTACATATGGGGAGCAGCTGAGTGGGGGGGGGACACACACACCAGCGGGAATTCTCCTTAAACATGATGATTAGCAAGAAGAAAAACGAAATAGAAAGAGAAGCAGCCCCCCCCCCATCCCCCCCCCTTCACACACACCCCCCCAAACCAGCCCTGGGGGGGGGTCTCTACCTATGGGGTTATGTACAGCCACCCCCGTGGGGGGGGGAACATAGGAGCCCCCTCTCCACCGGGGTTTGGGGGTGCCAGAGAGCGCCTGGCTCTTGTTGGGGAGGGGGTGTGGTGTGTGCCCCCCCCCCCTCTTCCAATCCAGTGTCCCCCCCCCACCCCCAGCCCCAGCCCCATGGGAGGGGAGGGGGGGGGGTCACCGTTTTACAGGGAGAAAAAGTGAGTAAGGGGAGGGGAGGGATGTTTGGAGGGGGGAGAATAGATGGGTGGGGGGCAGAGGGAGAGCTGGGGAGGGTGTTGGGGGGCGGGGGGGGGGTCTGCAGCCCCCCCGGGCGGTCACTGCAGGCGGTCGGTGCGGAACGAGTCCTCCACGGCCGGGTCGGTGAGCAGCGCGTAGGGGTCGCTCAGCATGTTCAGCCCGTCCAGCGTCAGCGGCTCGATCTTCAGCTCCTCCTCCAGCCCCAGCGCCGCCGCCTCCACCTCGAAGCCCGGGACACCGGCCAGAGCCGTGGCGATCTCCTTGGAGATGCCCGGGGGAGAGTCTCCTGCTGGGGGGGAAGGGGTGGGGAAAGGGGGGAGAGAGGGTTGGGGGGGGAGAGGGGTCAGCACCCAGATGGATTCGTCATCCCCCACCCCAGCGCCTGTCGTGCCCCTCTCAGCACCCAGCCTGCTGCCCTGACTGCCCTTGGCACCCATCCTCCTCCCCTCAGCACCCAGCCTGCTCCCCCCTAAATCCCTCTCAGCACCCAGCCTGCTCCCCTGACTCCCCTCAGCACCCAGCCTGCTCCCCCCCAACTCCCCCTCAGCACCCATCCTGCCCCTCTCAGCACCCAGCCTGCTCCCCCAACCTCAGCACCCAGCCTGCTCCCCCCTAACTCCCCCTCAGCACCCAGCCTGCTCCCCCAACCTCAGCACCCAGCCTGCTCCCCCCCAAATCCCCCTCAGCACCCAGCCTGCTCCCCTGACTCCCCCTCAGCACCCAGCCTGCTCCCCCTCAGCACCCATCCTGCTGCTCCCCCAACCCCACCTCAGCACCCATCCTGCTCCCCCAACCTCAGCACCCAGCCTGCTCCCCCCAACCTCAGCACCCAGCCTGCTCCCCCCCAACTCCACCTCAGCACCCAGCCTGCTCCCCATCCCCACCTCAACACCCATCTGGCTTTCCCCCAACTCCCCCTCGGCACCCATCCTGTTCCCCCAACTTCAGCACCCATCCTGCTCTCCCCTATCTCCCCCTCAGCACCCACCCCGCTCCCCTGCGCTGCCCCCACCTGTGAGGATGATGTTGGGGATGGGGCCGTGGCGGCTGCAGTTGCTCAGGTTTTGCCGGTTGAGGACGTGGGGGTCGTAGGTGCCCTCGCTGGGGGGGTAACTCAGGCTCCCCAAATCCTCAGGGAACCCCCCGCTGTTCCCGGTGGGACTCTCCCCCATCCCAAACTGGTCGAACTGCGGGGAAGAGGCGGGTGATGGGCACCAACGTTCCCAGTACGTGTGTGTATCCCCCCTGTGTGCCCCCCCCAGCACCCACCCCGGGGTCACTCACGCTGCCCAAGCCGAAGTCACTCAGGGATTGTCCCAGTTGCTGCTGGTGCTGCTGCAGGGAAGCGTTAGGCTGGTACTGGGAAGGGTACGGACGCTGCGTGGCTCCACTGGGAGGTACTGGGGGCCGTGCCGGAGGGACGGGGGGCAGCGGCGGCTGAGGAGGGGGCTGCACAGCTTGGTGCAGGGGTTTCTGGCTGGGCTGGGACTGCAGGAGCAGGCCAGGCTGGCTGTAGGAGTAGGGTGGGAGCCGCTGGTCGGCTGGCAGCTTGCTGGTATCCAGGGGTACCCCCTGCAGAGAAAGGGGGGGGGGAAAAAGGGGGTGGGGGGGGTCAGTCTGTACCCTGCACCCACCAGGATCCGGCCCCTCTGCTTGGTGACCCCGTCTGTGCCGTGCCCCAGTGCACCCCCAGCACCAGGAGTGGGATCACAGCCAGCTGGGAGCACCCAAATTTCAGCCCCACCATCAACAACCCAGCACCCAGCACGGGCTGGGCTCCCCGCACCTCATCGTTCCCCCACCCCACCCCAAATTCCCCACCCCTGACAGCGCAGAGCTCCCTCCTGGTGAGGAAAAGGGGGTGCTCCAGTCAGGGAGAGGGGGAATTCGGGGTGGGGTGAGGGGAATGAGGGGGCTGCCCTGGGCTTGTGGCTGAGATGAGGATGGAAACGAGACACAGAGAGAAGAAGTGGAGGAAGGAGGAGCCGGGCGAGCGCGCGGCGGCGGCAGCGGCGCGCGGGGTTTTGGGGGGGGGTTCTTTGGGATGGACCATGCATACCTGGGTGATGGAGGACAATGTGGGTGACATTGTTGGTGAGAACTGTTTGGGGTGCTGCCTTCTGGAGTCTCCACCCATGGGGAGGGTGAGGGGGCTGAGCGGGACCCGTCGGCGGGGCGAGGTGGTCGCCTGCACCAGGGGGGCGTAGGAAGAGCCGCTCAAGCCGGAGGGCAGGCTGGGGTTGCTGGGGGAAGATTGCATGGGCTGGCTGCGGGGGGACGTGGGGAGGGAGGGGTTGCTGAGGGAGGAAGAGAGGGAGGAAGGCAGGGACTGGTTGGAGAGCGAGGAAGGGATGGAGGAACTGCTTTGGGATGATTGGAGAGAGGGGTTGCTGAGGGAGGACTGGAGAGAGGGGCTGCGCAGGGAGGCCTGGAGGTTGGGATTGCTAAGCGAGGACTGCAGGGACGGGTTACTCAGGGAGCTCTGCATAGGTGAGGTAAGTCCTGTGGGGACAAAAAAAGAAGAGACACCACTGTTACCCATGGAATCAGCCCATTTCCCCCCAGGATCTCCTCCCAGGATCGGGGCAGGGGGATGGTTCCCCCATCTCTCTGCCTCAGGTGGGATGGAAGGTGACGGAGGCGACCAGAACGATGGAGACGAGAGACGGAAACACACACACAGCCCGGGCACGGCACCGGCACCAGGAAGCTCCAGCACGGCAAGTGTGGGGTGCTGGGGTGGGATCCCTGCTGGGGCTGCCATCCTGCACCCCCATGGGACACCGTTCAGACCCCCCCACACCCCCCCAGCTCTTCCCCATCCCGCTCCCAGGCTGCGGCGGCTCCGTCCCACAGAGCCCGGGGAGCCCGATCTCTGTCCCAGCCGGCTCCAGGCTGCTGCCTTCTCCCCCTGGCCCCCACCACGGGGGTGTCTCCCCCTGGGGGGACGTCCCTTCAGGCTCCAGCCACCCCGGGACGGGGTCTCTGGTGTCTCCCCGGCGGCGGCGGGCCGGGCCCAGCCCCTCACCTGGCGAGTCGTAGCCCGTCCCCAGTCCCATGCCGCCGCTGATGCCCAGGTGGGTCATGGTGTTGGCCAGGTTGCTGGTGCTGTTGCCCCCGCTCAGGCTGGGAAAAGCCGTCTCATCAGGGTCCAGAGGGGTGGGCAGCGGGGAGGGGAAGTGCAGGTTGGTGAGGTCAGGAAGGGAACCGCCCGTGTTGAGGGCCGAGGGGATGAGGGGGACGTTGGCAGGTTGATCCGGCGACGGGAATATGCTGGGGGAAGAGGAGGGACAGGCTCAGTGTGGGCAGGCAGCTGCTTCCTTCCACATCCCCCCCTCCCTAGCAGCACAGCACCCCCCTGCCCCCCCCCACCCCCCCATTTCCAGCCCCAGTCACATCCCAGAGCACTTACTGGATCCCAGGGACTTCACAGGACCGTGGCCGGGCTGAGGAGGAGGAGAGCTGTGAAACCAAAGGGCAAGAGTCAGCAAAACAAAGCTGGGATGCCAAATCTTTGCTTCCCCTCCTCTGTCCCACCATCACAACCCCCCCCTTTCCCCCCCCAGCCCTGTCCCAGCTGGGTCTGAGGGCAGGAAGGAGGCAGAGCCATCCTGGTGTGGTAACCGCAGGCAGGAAGTGGGCAGCGCGGGGCAGGGGGGCACAGGGGTGACTCCCCTGCTGCCCCTCCCCTGCTGCCCCCTCCCCTGCTGCCCCTTCCCCTGCTGCCCCTTCCCCTGCTGCCCCTCCCCTGCTGCCCCTCCCCTGCTGCCCCTCCCCTGCTGCCCCCTCCCCTGCTGCCCCCACCCCTGCTGCCCCCACCCCTGCTGCCCCCACCCCTGCTGCCCCCTCCCCTGCTGCCCCTCCCCTGCTGCCCCTCCCCTGCTGCCCCCTCCCCTGCTGCCCCTCCCCTGCTGCCCCTTCCCCTGCTGCCCCCTCCCCTGCTGCCCCTTCCCCTGCTGCCCTTCCCCTGCTGCCCCTCCCCTGCTGCCCCTCCCCTGCTGCCCCCTCCCCTGCTGCCCCTCCTCTGCTGCCCCTCCCCTGCACCCACCTTCTTGGTGTCCCAGGGCTTCAGCGAATGCTTGCTGTCATCGAAGGTCTCTTCGATGGGAGGCACTTGGAAAACAAACACTGGGGAAAGCAGGGAGCAGAGGGGTCAGTGTGGGGACAGGGGGACAGCCCACCCACCCACTGGGCAGGAGTCGGGTGTTACAGCCCCCCCACACCTCCCCATCCCATCCCAATCCCTTCACAATCTCCATCCCAACCCATCCCCTCTCCATCCCCATCCCCATCCCATCCCCATCCTATCCCCATCCCAACCCCATCCCAATCCCTTCCCCATCCCCATCCCAACCCCATCCCAATCCCTTCCCCATCCCCATCCCAACCCCATCCCAATCCCTTCCCATCCCCATCCCCATCCCAACCCCATCCCCTCTCCATCCCCATCCCCATCCCAACCCCATCCCCATCCTATCCCCTCCCCATCCCCATCCCATCCCCATCCTATCCCCTCCCCATCCCCATCCCATCCCCATCCTATCCCCTCCCCATCCCCATCCCATCCCCATCCTATCCCCTCCCCATCCCCATCCCATCCCCATCCTATCCCCTCCCCATCCCCTCCCCATCCCCATCCTATCCCCTCCCCATCCCCATCCTATCCCCTCCCCATCCCCATCCTATCCCCATCCCAATCCCAACCCCATCCCCATCCTATCCCCTCCCCATCCCAATCCCAACCCCATCCCCATCCTATCCCCTCCCCCTCCCCCTCCCCCTCCCCATCCCCATCCCCTCTTCATCCCCATCCCCATCCCCATCCCCATCCCCATCCCCATCCCCTCTCCATCCCCATCCCCTCTCCATCCCCATCCCCTCTCCATCCCCATCCCCTCTCCATCCCCATCCCCTCTCCATCCCCATCCCCATCCCCTCCCCATCCCCATCCCCATCCCCATCCCCATCCCCATCCCCATCCCCATCCCCTCTCCATCCCCTCTCCATCCCCATCCCCATCCCCATCCCACCCGTTGCTCCGACTCTTCTCTCACCTTTACTGTCTGCATCACCGTCCAGGAAACCTGGGAGAGATCAGGGGAGGGTTGTGAGCAGCAGCAGCACAGGGGGCACAGCAGCCAGCACAGCAGGAAGGGCTGAGGGGGGGACACCCCCAGAGCCCTGGAGTGGGGTGTCAAGGGGGGGGGACACACACACTCACCGCTGCGGCGGCCGGGCGGCGGCGCGCCCTGCGCGGGGCCCAGGTAGGTGTCCTGGGGGTTGGGGTTCATCACGCTCGTGTGAAGAGCGGAGTCGGAATTGGTTCTGATTGGGGAAGGAAAAGTGAGGGGCAAGGTGGGTGGGGGGGCTCAGCCCTCACCCCCCCACACCCCCCCCCACCCCCCCTGAGCTGTGAGAGACCCTCCCATGCACCCCGCGGCGCAGCCACAGCCCCGCGACGGTGGGGCAGTGGGGTAAGAGGGGGAAGGAGAGCTGGGGTGGGGGGGGGGGAATGGAAGGAGGGGATGGTGGGGGGATGCTGGAGGAGCCATGGTCTCCTCTGAAGCCCACCATGCCCAGGGTGAGCCCTGGAGATGGACACCAAGGGGCTCTGTGGGGACCCCTCCCCACACGATGCTCCGGCTGGGTCCCCATCTCCTCCACGGAACGGCAGCAACAGCCCCCAGAACCCCCCACCACCCACCTGGCACAGGGCTCCTCCCCCCCACCCCCCCCCAAAAAGGGCCCTGGGTGCTCCCTGGGGCCCCCAGAGGGGCTGCAGGCAGAGGACCCCAGGATATTACCCCCATTGTGCTCCCAATTAGTTGGTCTGAAGCGGGGGAGCGCGGGGAGGAGCTGGGAAAAGGCTTTGGGAGCTAATGACGCGTCCTGGGACCGCACAAGGGGGATATTGTTCAGCTGTGGTGCAGCTGGGAGGCAGGAAACCCCCCCAAATCACCCACCCCCTCTCCTTGGCCACCCATGGGACGCAGCCCCCTCTCATGTGGGGCCCAGCTGGGGAGCGATGGGTGCACGACCACGGTGCTGCTGCTGCCAGCACTGAGAGGGGGGGGTTGAACCCCATGGTGGGGGGTGTTTGATCCCAAAAAGCAGCTGGAATCCCCATGGCTGCACCAGCTCCAGCTCCTTGTGCCACACTGGGGTGGACCCAAACCACCACAGCCAGGTCCTCACCCCATGGGACACCCTGCCCTGCACCCAAAG
>NW_028168787.1:0-5000 GCF_964237585.1 Gallinula chloropus
GACCTAGCTGGCCTGAAGGGGCCCCAGGGGGCCCCCAAGCAGCCCCTCTCCATTTGGGTCTGGGGGCTTTCGTTGGGCCGGGAACCTGGGAGGTACCTGCCCGGTTGCAGGTCGCGGCCCGAGAAGCACTCTCCGGCCAACGTGCCAAACGTCCAGCGACTGCTCCCAAAGCGAAGGAGCCAGGACCCAAAGACCTAGCTGGCCTGAAGGGGCCCCAGGGGGCCCCCAAGCAGCCCCTCTCCATTTGGGTCTGGGGGCTTTCATTGGGCCGGGAACCTGGGAGGTACCTGCCCGGTTGCAGGTCGCGGCCCGAGAAGCACTCTCCGGCCAACGTGCCAAACGTCCAGCGACTGCTCCCAAAGCGAAGGAGCCAGGACCCAAAGACCTAGCTGGCCTGAAGGGGCCCCAGGGGGCCCCCAAGCAGCCCCTCTCCATTTGGGTCTGGGGGCTTTCGTTGGGCCGGGAACCTGGGAGGTACCTGCCCGGTTGCAGGTCGCGGCCCGAGAAGCACTCTCCGGCCAACGTGCCAAACGTCCAGCGACTGCTCCCAAAGCGAAGGAGCCAGGACCCAAAGACCTAGCTGGCCTGAAGGGGCCCCAGGGGGCCCCCAAGCAGCCCCTCTCCATTTGGGTCTGGGGGCTTTCGTTGGGCCGGGAACCTGGGAGGTACCTGCCCGGTTGCAGGTCGCGGCCCGAGAAGCACTCTCCGGCCAACGTGCCAAACGTCCAGCGACTGCTCCCAAAGCGAAGGAGCCAGGACCCAAAGACCTAGCTGGCCTGAAGGGGCCCCAGGGGGCCCCCAAGCAGCCCCTCTCCATTTGGGTCTGGGGGCTTTCGTTGGGCCGGGAACCTGGGAGGTACCTGCCCGGTTGCAGGTCGCGGCCCGAGAAGCACTCTCCGGCCAACGTGCCCAACGTCCAGCGACTGCTCCCAAAGCGAAGGAGCCAGGACCCAAAGACCTAGCTGGCCTGAAGGGGCCCCAGGGGGCCCCCAAGCAGCCCCTCTCCATTTGGGTCTGGGGGCTTTCGTTGGGCCGGGAACCTGGGAGGTACCTGCCCGGTTGCAGGTCGCGGCCCGAGAAGCACTCTCCGGCCAACGTGCCGAACGTCCAGCGACTGCTCCCAAAGCGAAGGAGCCAGGACCCAAAGACCTAGCTGGCCTGAAGGGGCCCCAGGGGGCCCCCAAGCAGCCCCTCTCCATTTGGGTCTGGGGGCTTTCGTTGGGCCGGGAACCTGGGAGGTACCTGCCCGGTTGCAGGTCGCGGCCCGAGAAGCACTCTCCGGCCAACGTGCCAAACGTCCAGCGACTGCTCCCAAAGCGAAGGAGCCAGGACCCAAAGACCTAGCTGGCCTGAAGGGGCCCCAGGGGGCCCCCAAGCAGCCCCTCTCCATTTGGGTCTGGGGGCTTTCGTTGGGCCGGGAACCTGGGAGGTACCTGCCCGGTTGCAGGTCGCGGCCCGAGAAGCACTCTCCGGCCAACGTGCCGAACGTCCAGCGACTGCTCCCAAAGCGAAGGAGCCAGGACCCAAAGACCTAGCTGGCCTGAAGGGGCCCCAGGGGGCCCCCAAGCAGCCCCTCTCCATTTGGGTCTGGGGGCTTTCGTTGGGCCGGGAACCTGGGAGGTACCTGCCCGGTTGCAGGTCGCGGCCCGAGAAGCACTCTCCGGCCAACGTGCCAAACGTCCAGCGACTGCTCCCAAAGCGAAGGAGCCAGGACCCAAAGACCTAGCTGGCCTGAAGGGGCCCCAGGGGGCCCCCAAGCAGCCCCTCTCCATTTGGGTCTGGGGGCTTTCGTTGGGCCGGGAACCTGGGAGGTACCTGCCCGGTTGCAGGTCGCGGCCCGAGAAGCACTCTCCGGCCAACGTGCCGAACGTCCAGCGACTGCTCCCAAAGCGAAGGAGCCAGGACCCAAAGACCTAGCTGGCCTGAAGGGGCCCCAGGGGGCCCCCAAGCAGCCCCTCTCCATTTGGGTCTGGGGGCTTTCGTTGGGCCGGGAACCTGGGAGGTACCTGCCCGGTTGCAGGTCGCGGCCCGAGAAGCACTCTCCGGCCAACGTGCCAAACGTCCAGCGACTGCTCCCAAAGCGAAGGAGCCAGGACCCAAAGACCTAGCTGGCCTGAAGGGGCCCCAGGGGGCCCCCAAGCAGCCCCTCTCCATTTGGGTCTGGGGGCTTTCGTTGGGCCGGGAACCTGGGAGGTACCTGCCCGGTTGCAGGTCGCGGCCCGAGAAGCACTCTCCGGCCAACGTGCCAAACGTCCAGCGACTGCTCCCAAAGCGAAGGAGCCAGGACCCAAAGACCTAGCTGGCCTGAAGGGGCCCCAGGGGGCCCCCAAGCAGCCCCTCTCCATTTGGGTCTGGGGGCTTTCGTTGGGCCGGGAACCTGGGAGGTACCTGCCCAGTTGCAGGTCGCGGCCCGAGAAGCACTCTCCGGCCAACGTGCCAAACGTCCAGCGACTGCTCCCAAAGCGAAGGAGCCAGGACCCAAAGACCTAGCTGGCCTGAAGGGGCCCCAGGGGGCCCCCAAACAGCCCCTCTCCATTTGGGTCTGGGGGCTTTCGTTGGGCCGGGAACCTGGGAGGTACCTGCCTGGTTGCAGGTCGCGGCCCGAGAAGCACTCTCCGGCCAACGTGCCAAACGTCCAGCGAGTGCTCCCAAAGCGAAGGAGCCAGGACCCAAAGACCTAGCTGGCCTGAAGGGGCCCCAGGGGGCCCCCAAGCAGCCCCTCTCCATTTGGGTCTGGGGGCTTTCGTTGGGCCGGGAACCTGGGAGGTACCTGCCCGGTTGCAGGTCGCGGCCCGAGAAGCACTCTCCGGCCAACGTGCCAAACGTCCAGCGACTGCTCCCAAAGCGAAGGAGCCAGGACCCAAAGACCTAGCTGGCCTGAAGGGGCCCCAGGGGGCCCCCAAGCAGCCCCTCTCCATTTGGGTCTGGGGGCTTTCGTTGGGCCGGGAACCTGGGAGGTACCTGCCCGGTTGCAGGTCGCGGCCCGAGAAGCACTCTCCGGCCAACGTGCCCAACGTCCAGCGACTGCTCCCAAAGCGAAGGAGCCAGGACCCAAAGACCTAGCTGGCCTGAAGGGGCCCCAGGGGGCCCCCAAGCAGCCCCTCTCCATTTGGGTCTGGGGGCTTTCGTTGGGCCGGGAACCTGGGAGGTACCTGCCCGGTTGCAGGTCGCGGCCCGAGAAGCACTCTCCGGCCAACGTGCCCAACGTCCAGCGACTGCTCCCAAAGCGAAGGAGCCAGGACCCAAAGACCTAGCTGGCCTGAAGGGGCCCCAGGGGGCCCCCAAGCAGCCCCTCTCCATTTGGGTCTGGGGGCTTTCGTTGGGCCGGGAACCTGGGAGGTACCTGCCCGGTTGCAGGTCGCGGCCCGAGAAGCACTCTCCGGCCAACGTGCCAAACGTCCAGCGACTGCTCCCAAAGCGAAGGAGCCAGGACCCAAAGACCTAGCTGGCCTGAAGGGGCCCCAGGGGGCCCCCAAGCAGCCCCTCTCCATTTGGGTCTGGGGGCTTTCGTTGGGCCGGGAACCTGGGAGGTACCTGCCCGGTTGCAGGTCGCGGCCCGAGAAGCACTCTCCGGCCAACGTGCCAAACGTCCAGCGACTGCTCCCAAAGCGAAGGAGCCAGGACCCAAAGACCTAGCTGGCCTGAAGGGGCCCCAGGGGGCCCCCAAGCAGCCCCTCTCCATTTGGGTCTGGGGGCTTTCGTTGGGCCGGGAACCTGGGAGGTACCTGCCCGGTTGCAGGTCGCGGCCCGAGAAGCACTCTCCGGCCAACGTGCCCAACGTCCAGCGACTGCTCCCAAAGCGAAGGAGCCAGGACCCAAAGACCTAGCTGGCCTGAAGGGGCCCCAGGGGGCCCCCAAGCAGCCCCTCTCCATTTGGGTCTGGGGGCTTTCGTTGGGCCGGGAACCTGGGAGGTACCTGCCCGGTGTCAGGTCGCGGCCCGAGAAGCACTCTCCGGCCAACGTGCCAAACGTCCAGCGACTGCTCCCAAAGCGAAGGAGCCAGGACCCAAAGACCTAGCTGGCCTGAAGGGGCCCCAGGGGGCCCCCAAGCAGCCCCTCTCCATTTGGGTCTGGGGGCTTTCGTTGGGCCGGGAACCTGGGAGGTACCTGCCCGGTTGCAGGTCGCGGCCCGAGAAGCACTCTCCGGCCAACGTGCCAAACGTCCAGCGACTGCTCCCAAAGCGAAGGAGCCAGGACCCAAAGACCTAGCTGGCCTGAAGGGGCCCCAGGGGGCCCCCAAGCAGCCCCTCTCCATTTGGGTCTGGGGGCTTTCGTTGGGCCGGGAACCTGGGAGGTACCTGCCCGGTTGCAGGTCGCGGCCCGAGAAGCACTCTCCGGCCAACGTGCCAAACGTCCAGCGACTGCTCCCAAAGCGAAGGAGCCAGGACCCAAAGACCTAGCTGGCCTGAAGGGGCCCCAGGGGGCCCCCAAGCAGCCCCTCTCCATTTGGGTCTGGGGGCTTTCGTTGGGCCGGGAACCTGGGAGGTACCTGCCCGGTTGCAGGTCGCGGCCCGAGAAGCACTCTCCGGCCAACGTGCCAAACGTCCAGCGACTGCTCCCAAAGCGAAGGAGCCAGGACCCAAAGACCTAGCTGGCCTGAAGGGGCCCCAGGGGGCCCCCAAGCAGCCCCTCTCCATTTGGGTCTGGGGGCTTTCGTTGGGCCGGGAACCTGGGAGGTACCTGCCCGGTTGCAGGTCGCGGCCCGAGAAGCACTCTCCGGCCAACGTGCCAAACGTCCAGCGACTGCTCCCAAAGCGAAGGAGCCAGGACCCAAAGACCTAGCTGGCCTGAAGGGGCCCCAGGGGGCCCCCAAGCAGCCCCTCTCCATTTGGGTCTGGGGGCTTTCGTTGGGCCGGGAACCTGGGAGGTACCTGCCCGGTTGCAGGTCGCGGCCCGAGAAGCACTCTCCTGCCAACGTGCCAAACGTCCAGCGACTGCTCCCAAAGCGAAGGAGCCAGGACCCAAAGACCTAGCTGGCCTGAAGGGGCCCCAGGGGGCCC
>NW_028168787.1:15000-50000 GCF_964237585.1 Gallinula chloropus
GGGGTTAGGGGTTAGGGGTAGGGTTAGGTGTAGGGTTAGGGTTTAGGGTTAGGGTTAGGTCATTAGGGTTAGGGTTAGGGTTAGGGTTAGGGGTAGGGCTAGGGTTAGGCTTAGGTTTATGGTTAGGGTTTAGGGTTAGGGTTAGGGTTAGGTTTGGGTTAGGGTTAGGGGTTAGGGGTAGTGTTAGGTGTAGGGTTAGGGTTTAGGGTTAGGGGTTAGGTCATTAGGGTTAGGGCTAGGGCTAGGGTTAGGGTTATTGTTAGGGTTAGGGGTTAGGGTTTAGGGTTAGGGTTAGGTGTTAGGGTTATTAGGGTTAGGGTTAGGGTCATTAGGGTTAGGGTCATTAGGTTTAGGGTCATTAGGGTTAGGGTTAGGGGTTAGGGGTTATGGTTTGGGGTTAGGATTAGGCGTTAGTGTTAGGGTGTAAATGAAAAGGAACCCTTTAGTTTAGAAGAAAGTGAATGTGCAGCCCTTTGGATAATTTCTGATATAAGGGCAAATTTATACGCTTTAAGTGAAAGAGAACCCCTTACAAGAAGTGGCAATGGCGGGATGAGAAAATGTTTAAAGAAGATTAGGGGTTTCAAGAACTTTATTTTCTGTGGATAAGGAGTAAAACAGAGCCCCTGGTAAAACTGAAAGTATGTCCCCAGCAGTAAGAAATTGATTTCCTCGTGGACTCAGGGACGGAAAGATCCAACATCCAAAGTTTATCCCCGGGGATGTAAAATTTCCTCGGAGACAGGACGTCCAGCGACTGCTCCCAAAGCGAAGGAGCCAGGACCCAAAGACCTAGCTGGCCTGAAGGGGCCCCAGGGGGCCCCCAAGCAGCCCCTCTCCATTTGGGTCTGGGGGCTTTCGTTGGGCCGGGAACCTGGGAGGTACCTGCCCGGTTGCAGGTCGCGGCCCGAGAAGCACTCTCCGGCCAACGTGCCAAACGTCCAGCGACTGCTCCCAAAGCGAAGGAGCCAGGACCCAAAGACCTAGCTGGCCTGAAGGGGCCCCAGGGGGCCCCCAAGCAGCCCCTCTCCATTTGGGTCTGGGGGCTTTCGTTGGGCCGGGAACCTGGGAGGTACCTGCCCGGTTGCAGGTCGCGGCCCGAGAAGCACTCTCCGGCCAACGTGCCAAACGTCCAGCGACTGCTCCCAAAGCGAAGGAGCCAGGACCCAAAGACCTAGCTGGCCTGAAGGGGCCCCAGGGGGCCCCCAAGCAGCCCCTCTCCATTTGGGTCTGGGGGCTTTCGTTGGGCCGGGAACCTGGGAGGTACCTGCCCGGTTGCAGGTCGCGGCCCGAGAAGCACTCTCCGGCCAACGTGCCAAACGTCCAGCGACTGCTCCCAAAGCGAAGGAGCCAGGACCCAAAGACCTAGCTGGCCTGAAGGGGCCCCAGGGGGCCCCCAAGCAGCCCCTCTCCATTTGGGTCTGGGGGCTTTCGTTGGGCCGGGAACCTGGGAGGTACCTGCCCGGTTGCAGGTCGCGGCCCGAGAAGCACTCTCCGGCCAACGTGCCAAACGTCCAGCGACTGCTCCCAAAGCGAAGGAGCCAGGACCCAAAGACCTAGCTGGCCTGAAGGGGCCCCAGGGGGCCCCCAAGCAGCCCCTCTCCATTTGGGTCTGGGGGCTTTCGTTGGGCCGGGAACCTGGGAGGTACCTGCCCGGTTGCAGGTCGCGGCCCGAGAAGCACTCTCCGGCCAACGTGCCCAACGTCCAGCGACTGCTCCCAAAGCGAAGGAGCCAGGACCCAAAGACCTAGCTGGCCTGAAGGGGCCCCAGGGGGCCCCCAAGCAGCCCCTCTCCATTTGGGTCTGGGGGCTTTCGTTGGGCCGGGAACCTGGGAGGTACCTGCCCGGTTGCAGGTCGCGGCCCGAGAAGCACTCTCCGGCCAACGTGCCAAACGTCCAGCGACTGCTCCCAAAGCGAAGGAGCCAGGACCCAAAGACCTAGCTGGCCTGAAGGGGCCCCAGGGGGCCCCCAAGCAGCCCCTCTCCATTTGGGTCTGGGGGCTTTCGTTGGGCCGGGAACCTGGGAGGTACCTGCCCGGTTGCAGGTCGCGGCCCGAGAAGCACTCTCCGGCCAACGTGCCAAACGTCCAGCGACTGCTCCCAAAGCGAAGGAGCCAGGACCCAAAGACCTAGCTGGCCTGAAGGGGCCCCAGGGGGCCCCCAAGCAGCCCCTCTCCATTTGGGTCTGGGGGCTTTCGTTGGGCCGGGAACCTGGGAGCTACCTGCCCGGTTGCAGGTCGCGGCCCGAGAAGCACTCTCCGGCCAACGTGCCAAATGTCCAGCGACTGCTCCCAAAGCGAAGGAGCCAGGACCCAAAGACCTAGCTGGCCTGAAGGGGCCCCAGGGGGCCCCCAAGCAGCTCCTCTCCATTTGGGTCTGGGGGCTTTCGTTGGGCCGGGAACCTGGGAGGTACCTGCCCGGTTGCAGGTCGCGGTCCGAGAAGCACTCTCCGGCCAACGTGCCGAACGTCCAGCGACTGCTCCCAAAGCGAAGGAGCCAGGACCCAAAGACCTAGCTGGCCTGAAGGGGCCCCAGGGGGCCCCCAAGCAGCCCCTCTCCATTTGGGTCTGGGGGCTTTCGTTGGGCCGGGAACCTGGGAGGTACCTGCCCGGTTGCAGGTCGCGGCCCGAGAAGCACTCTCCGGCCAACGTGCCAAACGTCCAGCGACTGCTCCCAAAGCGAAGGAGCCAGGACCCAAAGACCTAGCTGGCCTGAAGGGGCCCCAGGGGGCCCCCAAGCAGCCCCTCTCCATTTGGGTCTGGGGGCTTTCGTTGGGCCGGGAACCTGGGAGGTACCTGCCCGGTTGCAGGTCGCGGCCCGAGAAGCACTCTCCGGCCAACGTGCCAAACGTCCAGCGACTGCTCCCAAAGCGAAGGAGCCAGGACCCAAAGACCTAGCTGGCCTGAAGGGGCCCCAGGGGGCCCCCAAGCAGCCCCTCTCCATTTGGGTCTGGGGGCTTTCGTTGGGCCGGGAACCTGGGAGGTACCTGCCCGGTTGCAGGTCGCGGCCCAAGAAGCACTCTCCGGCCAACGTGCCGAACGTCCAGCGACTGCTCCCAAAGCGAAGGAGCCAGGACCCAAAGACCTAGCTGGCCTGAAGGGGCCCCAGGGGGCCCCCAAGCAGCCCCTCTCCATTTGGGTCTGGGGGCTTTCGTTGGGCCGGGAACCTGGGAGGTACCTGCCCGGTTGCAGGTCGCGGCCCGAGAAGCACTCTCCGGCCAACGTGCCAAACGTCCAGCGACTGCTCCCAAAGCGAAGGAGCCAGGACCCAAAGACCTAGCTGGCCTGAAGGGGCCCCAGGGGGCCCCCAAGCAGCCCCTCTCCATTTGGGTCTGGGGGCTTTCGTTGGGCCGGGAACCTGGGAGGTACCTTCCCGGTTGCAGGTCGCGGCCCGCGAAGCACTCCCCGGCCAACGTGCTGAACGTCCAGCGACTGCTCCCAAAGCGAAGGAGCCAGGACCCAAAGACCTAGCTGGCCTGAAGGGGCCCCAGGGGGCCCCCAAGCAGCCCCTCTCCATTTGGGTCTGGGGGCTTTCGTTGGGCCGGGAACCTGGGAGGTACCTGCCCGGTTGCAGGTCGCGGCCCGAGAAGCACTCTCCGGCCAACGTGCCAAACGTCCAGCGACTGCTCCCAAAGCGAAGGAGCCAGGACCCAAAGACCTAGCTGGCCTGAAGGGGCCCCAGGGGGCCCCCAAGCAGCCCCTCTCCATTTGGGTCTGGGGGCTTTCGTTGGGCCGGGAACCTGGGAGGTACCTGCCCGGTTGCAGGTCGCGGCCCGAGAAGCACTCTCCGGCCAACGTGCCAAACGTCCAGCGACTGCTCCCAAAGCGAAGGAGCCAGGACCCAAAGACCTAGCTGGCCTGAAGGGGCCCCAGGGGGCCCCCAAGCAGCCCCTCTCCATTTGGGTCTGGGGGCTTTCGTTGGGCCGGGAACCTGGGAGGTACCTGCCCGGTTGCAGGTCGCGGCCCGAGAAGCACTCTCCGGCCAACGTGCCCAACGTCCAGCGACTGCTCCCAAAGCGAAGGAGCCAGGACCCAAAGACCTAGCTGGCCTGAAGGGGCCCCAGGGGGCCCCCAAGCAGCCCCTCTCCATTTGGGTCTGGGGGCTTTCGTTGGGCCGGGAACCTGGGAGGTACCTGCCCGGTTGCAGGTCGCGGCCCGAGAAGCACTCTCCGGCCAACGTGCCGAACGTCCAGCGACTGCTCCCAAAGCGAAGGAGCCAGGACCCAAAGACCTAGCTGGCCTGAAGGGGCCCCAGGGGGCCCCCAAGCAGCCCCTCTCCATTTGGGTCTGGGGGCTTTCGTTGGGCCGGGAACCTGGGAGGTACCTACCCGGTTGCAAGTCGCGGCCCGAGAAGCACTCTCCGGCCAACGTGCCCAACGTCCAGCGACTGCTCCCAAAGCGAAGGAGCCAGGACCCAAAGACCTAGCTGGCCTGAAGGGGCCCCAGGGGGCCCCCAAGCAGCCCCTCTCCATTTGGGTCTGGGGGCTTTCGTTGGGCCGGGAACCTGGGAGGTACCTGCCCGGTTGCAGGTCGCGGCCCGAGAAGCACTCTCCGGCCAACGTGCCCAACGTCCAGCGACTGCTCCCAAAGCGAAGGAGCCAGGACCCAAAGACCTAGCTGGCCTGAAGGGGCCCCAGGGGGCCCCCAAGCAGCCCCTCTCCATTTGGGTCTGGGGGCTTTCGTTGGGCCGGGAACCTGGGAGGTACCTGCCCGGTTGCAGGTCGCGGCCCGAGAAGCACTCTCCGGCCAACGTGCCAAACGTCCAGCGACTGCTCCCAAAGCGAAGGAGCCAGGACCCAAAGACCTAGCTGGCCTGAAGGGGCCCCAGGGGGCCCCCAAGCAGCCCCTCTCCATTTGGGTCTGGGGGCTTTCGTTGGGCCGGGAACCTGGGAGGTACCTGCCCGGTTGCAGGTCGCGGCCCGAGAAGCACTCTCCGGCCAACGTGCCAAACGTCCAGCGACTGCTCCCAAAGCGAAGGAGCCAGGACCCAAAGACCTAGCTGGCCTGAAGGGGCCCCAGGGGGCCCCCAAGCAGCCCCTCTCCATTTGGGTCTGGGGGCTTTCGTTGGGCCGGGAACCTGGGAGGTACCTGCCCGGTTGCAGGTCGCGGCCCGAGAAGCACTCTCCGGCCAACGTGCCGAACGTCCAGCGACTGCTCCCAAAGCGAAGGAGCCAGGACCCAAAGACCTAGCTGGCCTGAAGGGGCCCCAGGGGGCCCCCAAGCAGCCCCTCTCCATTTGGGTCTGGGGGCTTTCGTTGGGCCGGGAACCTGGGAGGTACCTGCCCGGTTGCAGGTCGCGGCCCGAGAAGCACTCTCCGGCCAACGTGCCGAACGTCCAGCGACTGCTCCCAAAGCGAAGGAGCCACGACCCAAAGACCTAGCTGGCCTGAAGGGGCCCCAGGGGGCCCCCAAGCAGCCCCTCTCCATTTGGGTCTGGGGGCTTTCGTTGGGCCGGGAACCTGGGAGGTACCTGCCCGGTTGCAGGTCGCGGCCCGAGAAGCACTCTCCGGCCAACGTGCCAAACGTCCAGCGACTGCTCCCAAAGCGAAGGAGCCAGGACCCAAAGACCTAGCTGGCCTGAAGGGGCCCCAGGGGGCCCCCAAGCAGCCCCTCTCCATTTGGGTCTGGGGGCTTTCGTTGGGCCGGGAACCTGGGAGGTACCTGCCCGGTTGCAGGTCGCGGCCCGAGAAGCACTCTCCGGCCAACGTGCCAAACGTCCAGCGACTGCTCCCAAAGCGAAGGAGCCAGGACCCAAAGACCTAGCTGGCCTGAAGGGGCCCCAGGGGGCCCCCAAGCAGCCCCTCTCCATTTGGGTCTGGGGGCTTTCGTTGGGCCGGGAACCTGGGAGGTACCTGCCCGGTTGCAGGTCGCGGCCCGAGAAGCACTCTCCGGCCAACGTGCCGAAAGTCCAGCGACTGCTCCCAAAGCGAAGGAGCCAGGACCCAAAGACCTAGCTGGCCTGAAGGGGCCCCAGGGGGCCCCCAAGCAGCCCCTCTCCATTTGGGTCTGGGGGCTTTCGTTGGGCCGGGAACCTGGGAGGTACCTGCCCGGTTGCAGGTCGCGGCCCGAGAAGCACTCTCCGGCCAACGTGCCGAACGTCCAGCGACTGCTCCCAAAGCGAAGGAGCCAGGACCCAAAGACCTAGCTGGCCTGAAGGGGCCCCAGGGGGCCCCCAAGCAGCCCCTCTCCATTTGGGTCTGGGGGCTTTCGTTGGGCCGGGAACCTGGGAGGTACCTGCCCGGTTGCAGGTCGCGGCCCGAGAAGCACTCTCCGGCCAACGTGCCAAACGTCCAGCGACTGCTCCCAAAGCGAAGGAGCCAGGACCCAAAGACCTAGCTGGCCTGAAGGGGCCCCAGGGGGCCCCCAAGCAGCCCCTCTCCATTTGGGTCTGGGGGCTTTCGTTGGGCCGGGAACCTGGGAGGTACCTGCCCGGTTGCAGGTCGCGGCCCGAGAAGCACTCTCCGGCCAACGTGCCAAACGTCCAGCGACTGCTCCCAAAGCGAAGGAGCCAGGACCCAAAGACCTAGCTGGCCTGAAGGGGCCCCAGGGGGCCCCCAAGCAGCCCCTCTCCATTTGGGTCTGGGGGCTTTCGTTGGGCCGGGAACCTGGGAGGTACCTGCCCGGTTGCAGGTCGCGGCCCGAGAAGCACTCTCCGGCCAACGTGCCGAACGTCCAGCGACTGCTCCCAAAGCGAAGGAGCCAGGACCCAAAGACCTAGCTGGCCTGAAGGGGCCCCAGGGGGCCCCCAAGCAGCCCCTCTCCATTTGGGTCTGGGGGCTTTCGTTGGGCCGGGAACCTGGGAGGTACCTGCCCGGTTGCAGGTCGCGGCCCGAGAAGCACTCTCCGGCCAACGTGCCCAACGTCCAGCGACTGCTCCCAAAGCGAAGGAGCCAGGACCCAAAGACCTAGCTGGCCTGAAGGGGCCCCAGGGGGCCCCCAAGCAGCCCCTCTCCATTTGGGTCTGGGGGCTTTCGTTGGGCCGGGAACCTGGGAGGTACCTGCCCGGTTGCAGGTCGCGGCCCGAGAAGCACTCTCCGGCCAACGTGCCAAACGTCCAGAGACTGCTCCCAAAGCGAAGGAGCCAGGACCCAAAGACCTAGCTGGCCTGAAGGGGCCCCAGGGGGCCCCCAAGCAGCCCCTCTCCATTTGGGTCTGGGGGCTTTCGTTGGGCCGGGAACCTGGGAGGTACCTGCCCGGTTGCAGGTCGCGGCCCGAGAAGCACTCTCCGGCCAACGTGCCAAACGTCCAGCGACTGCTCCCAAAGCGAAGGAGCCAGGACCCAAAGACCTAGCTGGCCTGAAGGGGCCCCAGGGGGCCCCCAAGCAGCCCCTCTCCATTTGGGTCTGGGGGCTTTCGTTGGGCCGGGAACCTGGGAGGTACCTGCCCGGTTGCAGGTCGCGGCCCGAGAAGCACTCTCCGGCCAACGTGCCGAAAGTCCAGCGACTGCTCCCAAAGCGAAGGAGCCAGGACCCAAAGACCTAGCTGGCCTGAAGGGGCCCCAGGGGGCCCCCAAGCAGCCCCTCTCCATTTGGGTCTGGGGGCTTTCGTTGGGCCGGGAACCTGGGAGGTACCTGCCCGGTTGCAGGTCGCGGCCCGAGAAGCACTCTCCGGCCAACGTGCCAAACGTCCAGCGACTGCTCCCAAAGCGAAGGAGCCAGGACCCAAAGACCTAGCTGGCCTGAAGGGGCCCCAGGGGGCCCCCAAGCAGCCCCTCTCCATTTGGGTCTGGGGGCTTTCGTTGGGCCGGGAACCTGGGAGGTACCTGCCCGGTTGCAGGTCGCGGCCCGAGAAGCACTCTCCGGCCAACGTGCCCAACGTCCAGCGACTGCTCCCAAAGCGAAGGAGCCAGGACCCAAAGACCTAGCTGGCCTGAAGGGGCCCCAGGGGGCCCCCAAGCAGCCCCTCTCCATTTGGGTCTGGGGGCTTTCGTTGGGCCGGGAACCTGGGAGGTACCTGCCCGGTTGCAGGTCGCGGCCCGAGAAGCACTCTCCGGCCAACGTGCCAAACGTCCAGCGACTGCTCCCAAAGCGAAGGAGCCAGGACCCAAAGACCTAGCTGGCCTGAAGGGGCCCCAGGGGGCCCCCAAGCAGCCCCTCTCCATTTGGGTCTGGGGGCTTTCGTTGGGCCGGGAACCTGGGAGGTACCTGCCCGGTTGCAGGTCGCGGCCCGAGAAGCACTCTCCGGCCAACGTGCCCAACGTCCAGCGACTGCTCCCAAAGCGAAGGAGCCAGGACCCAAAGACCTAGCTGGCCTGAAGGGGCCCCAGGGGGCCCCCAAGCAGCCCCTCTCCATTTGGGTCTGGGGGCTTTCGTTGGGCCGGGAACCTGGGAGGTACCTGCCCGGTTGCAGGTCGCGGCCCGAGAAGCACTCTCCGGCCAACGTGCCGAACGTCCAGCGACTGCTCCCAAAGCGAAGGAGCCAGGACCCAAAGACCTAGCTGGCCTGAAGGGGCCCCAGGGGGCCCCCAAGCAGCCCCTCTCCATTTGGGTCTGGGGGCTTTCGTTGGGCCGGGAACCTGGGAGGTACCTGCCCGGTTGCAGGTCGCGGCCCGAGAAGCACTCTCCGGCCAACGTGCCGAACGTCCAGCGACTGCTCCCAAAGCGAAGGAGCCAGGACCCAAAGACCTAGCTGGCCTGAAGGGGCCCCAGGGGGCCCCCAAGCAGCCCCTCTCCATTTGGGTCTGGGGGCTTTCGTTGGGCCGGGAACCTGGGAGGTACCTGCCCGGTTGCAGGTCGCGGCCCGAGAAGCACTCTCCGGCCAACGTGCCGAACGTCCAGCGACTGCTCCCAAAGCGAAGGAGCCAGGACCCAAAGACCTAGCTGGCCTGAAGGGGCCCCAGGGGGCCCCCAAGCAGCCCCTCTCCATTTGGGTCTGGGGGCTTTCGTTGGGCCGGGAACCTGGGAGGTACCTGCCCGGTTGCAGGTCGCGGCCCGAGAAGCACTCTCCGGCCAACGTGCCAAACGTCCAGCGACTGCTCCCAAAGCGAAGGAGCCAGGACCCAAAGACCTAGCTGGCCTGAAGGGGCCCCAGGGGGCCCCCAAGCAGCCCCTCTCCATTTGGGTCTGGGGGCTTTCGTTGGGCCGGGAACCTGGGAGGTACCTGCCCGGTTGCAGGTCGCGGCCCGAGAAGCACTCTCCGGCCAACGTGCCGAACGTCCAGCGACTGCTCCCAAAGCGAAGGAGCCAGGACCCAAAGACCTAGCTGGCCTGAAGGGGCCCCAGGGGGCCCCCAAGCAGCCCCTCTCCATTTGGGTCTGGGGGCTTTCGTTGGGCCGGGAACCTGGGAGGTACCTGCCCGGTTGCAGGTCGCGGCCCGAGAAGCACTCTCCGGCCAACGTGCCAAACGTCCAGCGACTGCTCCCAAAGCGAAGGAGCCAGGACCCAAAGACCTAGCTGGCCTGAAGGGGCCCCAGGGGGCCCCCAAGCAGCCCCTCTCCATTTGGGTCTGGGGGCTTTCGTTGGGCCGGGAACCTGGGAGGTACCTTCCCGGTTGCAGGTCGCGGCCCGCGAAGCACTCCCCGGCCAACGTGCTGAACGTCCAGCGACTGCTCCCAAAGCGAAGGAGCCAGGACCCAAAGACCTAGCTGGCCTGAAGGGGCCCCAGGGGGCCCCCAAGCAGCCCCTCTCCATTTGGGTCTGGGGGCTTTCGTTGGGCCGGGAACCTGGGAGGTACCTGCCCGGTTGCAGGTCGCGGCCCGAGAAGCACTCTCCGGCCAACGTGCCAAACGTCCAGCGACTGCTCCCAAAGCGAAGGAGCCAGGACCCAAAGACCTAGCTGGCCTGAAGGGGCCCCAGGGGGCCCCCAAGCAGCCCCTCTCCATTTGGGTCTGGGGGCTTTCGTTGGGCCGGGAACCTGGGAGGTACCTGCCCGGTTGCAGGTCGCGGCCCGAGAAGCACTCTCCGGCCAACGTGCCAAACGTCCAGCGACTGCTCCCAAAGCGAAGGAGCCAGGACCCAAAGACCTAGCTGGCCTGAAGGGGCCCCAGGGGGCCCCCAAGCAGCCCCTCTCCATTTGGGTCTGGGGGCTTTCGTTGGGCCGGGAACCTGGGAGGTACCTGCCCGGTTGCAGGTCGCGGCCCGAGAAGCACTCTCCGGCCAACGTGCCCAACGTCCAGCGACTGCTCCCAAAGCGAAGGAGCCAGGACCCAAAGACCTAGCTGGCCTGAAGGGGCCCCAGGGGGCCCCCAAGCAGCCCCTCTCCATTTGGGTCTGGGGGCTTTCGTTGGGCCGGGAACCTGGGAGGTACCTGCCCGGTTGCAGGTCGCGGCCCGAGAAGCACTCTCCGGCCAACGTGCCCAACGTCCAGCGACTGCTCCCAAAGCGAAGGAGCCAGGACCCAAAGACCTAGCTGGCCTGAAGGGGCCCCAGGGGGCCCCCAAGCAGCCCCTCTCCATTTGGGTCTGGGGGCTTTCGTTGGGCCGGGAACCTGGGAGGTACCTGCCCGGTTGCAGGTCGCGGCCCGAGAAGCACTCTCCGGCCAACGTGCCAAACGTCCAGCGACTGCTCCCAAAGCGAAGGAGCCAGGACCCAAAGACCTAGCTGGCCTGAAGGGGCCCCAGGGGGCCCCCAAGCAGCCCCTCTCCATTTGGGTCTGGGGGCTTTCGTTGGGCCGGGAACCTGGGAGGTACCTGCCCGGTTGCAGGTCGCGGCCCGAGAAGCACTCTCCGGCCAACGTGCCAAACGTCCAGCGACTGCTCCCAAAGCGAAGGAGCCAGGACCCAAAGACCTAGCTGGCCTGAAGGGGCCCCAGGGGGCCCCCAAGCAGCCCCTCTCCATTTGGGTCTGGGGGCTTTCGTTGGGCCGGGAACCTGGGAGGTACCTGCCCGGTTGCAGGTCGCGGCCCGAGAAGCACTCTCCGGCCAACGTGCCCAACGTCCAGCGACTGCTCCCAAAGCGAAGGAGCCAGGACCCAAAGACCTAGCTGGCCTGAAGGGGCCCCAGGGGGCCCCCAAGCAGCCCCTCTCCATTTGGGTCTGGGGGCTTTCGTTGGGCCGGGAACCTGGGAGGTACCTGCCCGGTTGCAGGTCGCGGCCCGAGAAGCACTCTCCGGCCAACGTGCCGAACGTCCAGCGACTGCTCCCAAAGCGAAGGAGCCACGACCCAAAGACCTAGCTGGCCTGAAGGGGCCCCAGGGGGCCCCCAAGCAGCCCCTCTCCATTTGGGTCTGGGGGCTTTCGTTGGGCCGGGAACCTGGGAGGTACCTGCCCGGTTGCAGGTCGCGGCCCGAGAAGCACTCTCCGGCCAACGTGCCAAACGTCCAGCGACTGCTCCCAAAGCGAAGGAGCCAGGACCCAAAGACCTAGCTGGCCTGAAGGGGCCCCAGGGGGCCCCCAAGCAGCCCCTCTCCATTTGGGTCTGGGGGCTTTCGTTGGGCCGGGAACCTGGGAGGTACCTGCCCGGTTGCAGGTCGCGGCCCGAGAAGCACTCTCCGGCCAACGTGCCAAACGTCCAGCGACTGCTCCCAAAGCGAAGGAGCCAGGACCCAAAGACCTAGCTGGCCTGAAGGGGCCCCAGGGGGCCCCCAAGCAGCCCCTCTCCATTTGGGTCTGGGGGCTTTCGTTGGGCCGGGAACCTGGGAGGTACCTGCCCGGTTGCAGGTCGCGGCCCGAGAAGCACTCTCCGGCCAACGTGCCGAAAGTCCAGCGACTGCTCCCAAAGCGAAGGAGCCAGGACCCAAAGACCTAGCTGGCCTGAAGGGGCCCCAGGGGGCCCCCAAGCAGCCCCTCTCCATTTGGGTCTGGGGGCTTTCGTTGGGCCGGGAACCTGGGAGGTACCTGCCCGGTTGCAGGTCGCGGCCCGAGAAGCACTCTCCGGCCAACGTGCCGAACGTCCAGCGACTGCTCCCAAAGCGAAGGAGCCAGGACCCAAAGACCTAGCTGGCCTGAAGGGGCCCCAGGGGGCCCCCAAGCAGCCCCTCTCCATTTGGGTCTGGGGGCTTTCGTTGGGCCGGGAACCTGGGAGGTACCTGCCCGGTGTCAGGTCGCGGCCCGAGAAGCACTCTCCGGCCAACGTGCCAAACGTCCAGCGACTGCTCCCAAAGCGAAGGAGCCAGGACCCAAAGACCTAGCTGGCCTGAAGGGGCCCCAGGGGGCCCCCAAGCAGCCCCTCTCCATTTGGGTCTGGGGGCTTTCGTTGGGCCGGGAACCTGGGAGGTACCTGCCCGGTTGCAGGTCGCGGCCCGAGAAGCACTCTCCGGCCAACGTGCCAAACGTCCAGCGACTGCTCCCAAAGCGAAGGAGCCAGGACCCAAAGACCTAGCTGGCCTGAAGGGGCCCCAGGGGGCCCCCAAGCAGCCCCTCTCCATTTGGGTCTGGGGGCTTTCGTTGGGCCGGGAACCTGGGAGGTACCTGCCCGGTTGCAGGTCGCGGCCCGAGAAGCACTCTCCGGCCAACGTGCCGAACGTCCAGCGACTGCTCCCAAAGCGAAGGAGCCAGGACCCAAAGACCTAGCTGGCCTGAAGGGGCCCCAGGGGGCCCCCAAGCAGCCCCTCTCCATTTGGGTCTGGGGGCTTTCGTTGGGCCGGGAACCTGGGAGGTACCTGCCCGGTTGCAGGTCGCGGCCCGAGAAGCACTCTCCGGCCAACGTGCCAAACGTCCAGCGACTGCTCCCAAAGCGAAGGAGCCAGGACCCAAAGACCTAGCTGGCCTGAAGGGGCCCCAGGGGGCCCCCAAGCAGCCCCTCTCCATTTGGGTCTGGGGGCTTTCGTTGGGCCGGGAACCTGGGAGGTACCTGCCCGGTTGCAGGTCGCGGCCCGAGAAGCACTCTCCGGCCAACGTGCCGAAAGTCCAGCGACTGCTCCCAAAGCGAAGGAGCCAGGACCCAAAGACCTAGCTGGCCTGAAGGGGCCCCAGGGGGCCCCCAAGCAGCCCCTCTCCATTTGGGTCTGGGGGCTTTCGTTGGGCCGGGAACCTGGGAGGTACCTGCCCGGTTGCAGGTCGCGGCCCGAGAAGCACTCTCCGGCCAACGTGCCGAACGTCCAGCGACTGCTCCCAAAGCGAAGGAGCCAGGACCCAAAGACCTAGCTGGCCTGAAGGGGCCCCAGGGGGCCCCCAAGCAGCCCCTCTCCATTTGGGTCTGGGGGCTTTCGTTGGGCCGGGAACCTGGGAGGTACCTGCCCGGTGTCAGGTCGCGGCCCGAGAAGCACTCTCCGGCCAACGTGCCAAACGTCCAGCGACTGCTCCCAAAGCGAAGGAGCCAGGACCCAAAGACCTAGCTGGCCTGAAGGGGCCCCAGGGGGCCCCCAAGCAGCCCCTCTCCATTTGGGTCTGGGGGCTTTCGTTGGGCCGGGAACCTGGGAGGTACCTGCCCGGTTGCAGGTCGCGGCCCGAGAAGCACTCTCCGGCCAACGTGCCAAACGTCCAGCGACTGCTCCCAAAGCGAAGGAGCCAGGACCCAAAGACCTAGCTGGCCTGAAGGGGCCCCAGGGGGCCCCCAAGCAGCCCCTCTCCATTTGGGTCTGGGGGCTTTCGTTGGGCCGGGAACCTGGGAGGTACCTGCCCGGTTGCAGGTCGCGGCCCGAGAAGCACTCTCCGGCCAACGTGCCGAACGTCCAGCGACTGCTCCCAAAGCGAAGGAGCCAGGACCCAAAGACCTAGCTGGCCTGAAGGGGCCCCAGGGGGCCCCCAAGCAGCCCCTCTCCATTTGGGTCTGGGGGCTTTCGTTGGGCCGGGAACCTGGGAGGTACCTGCCCGGTTGCAGGTCGCGGCCCGAGAAGCACTCTCCGGCCAACGTGCCCAACGTCCAGCGACTGCTCCCAAAGCGAAGGAGCCAGGACCCAAAGACCTAGCTGGCCTGAAGGGGCCCCAGGGGGCCCCCAAGCAGCCCCTCTCCATTTGGGTCTGGGGGCTTTCGTTGGGCCGGGAACCTGGGAGGTACCTGCCCGGTTGCAGGTCGCGGCCCGAGAAGCACTCTCCGGCCAACGTGCCAAACGTCCAGCGACTGCTCCCAAAGCGAAGGAGCCAGGACCCAAAGACCTAGCTGGCCTGAAGGGGCCCCAGGGGGCCCCCAAGCAGCCCCTCTCCATTTGGGTCTGGGGGCTTTCGTTGGGCCGGGAACCTGGGAGGTACCTGCCCGGTTGCAGGTCGCGGCCCGAGAAGCACTCTCCGGCCAACGTGCCAAACGTCCAGCGACTGCTCCCAAAGCGAAGGAGCCAGGACCCAAAGACCTAGCTGGCCTGAAGGGGCCCCAGGGGGCCCCCAAGCAGCCCCTCTCCATTTGGGTCTGGGGGCTTTCGTTGGGCCGGGAACCTGGGAGGTACCTGCCCGGTTGCAGGTCGCGGCCCGAGAAGCACTCTCCGGCCAACGTGCCGAACGTCCAGCGACTGCTCCCAAAGCGAAGGAGCCAGGACCCAAAGACCTAGCTGGCCTGAAGGGGCCCCAGGGGGCCCCCAAGCAGCCCCTCTCCATTTGGGTCTGGGGGCTTTCGTTGGGCCGGGAACCTGGGAGGTACCTGCCCGGTTGCAGGTCGCGGCCCGAGAAGCACTCTCCGGCCAACGTGCCCAACGTCCAGCGACTGCTCCCAAAGCGAAGGAGCCAGGACCCAAAGACCTAGCTGGCCTGAAGGGGCCCCAGGGGGCCCCCAAGCAGCCCCTCTCCATTTGGGTCTGGGGGCTTTCGTTGGGCCGGGAACCTGGGAGGTACCTGCCCGGTTGCAGGTCGCGGCCCGAGAAGCACTCTCCGGCCAACGTGCCAAACGTCCAGCGACTGCTCCCAAAGCGAAGGAGCCAGGACCCAAAGACCTAGCTGGCCTGAAGGGGCCCCAGGGGGCCCCCAAGCAGCCCCTCTCCATTTGGGTCTGGGGCTTTCGTTGGGCCGGGAACCTGGGAGGTACCTGCCCGGTTGCAGGTCGCGGCCCGAGAAGCACTCTCCGGCCAACGTGCCAAACGTCCAGCGACTGCTCCCAAAGCGAAGGAGCCAGGACCCAAAGACCTAGCTGGCCTGAAGGGGCCCCAGGGGGCCCCCAAGCAGCCCCTCTCCATTTGGGTCTGGGGGCTTTCGTTGGGCCGGGAACCTGGGAGGTACCTGCCCGGTTGCAGGTCGCGGCCCGAGAAGCACTCTCCGGCCAACGTGCCAAACGTCCAGCGACTGCTCCCAAAGCGAAGGAGCCAGGACCCAAAGACCTAGCTGGCCTGAAGGGGCCCCAGGGGGCCCCCAAGCAGCCCCTCTCCATTTGGGTCTGGGGGCTTTCGTTGGGCCGGGAACCTGGGAGGTACCTGCC
The DNA here is from genome assembly GCF_964237585.1 of Gallinula chloropus. Lineage (NCBI taxonomy): Eukaryota > Metazoa > Chordata > Aves > Gruiformes > Rallidae > Gallinula > Gallinula chloropus. Next base: position 30,215 of record NW_028168787.1, read on the forward strand.
CGGTTGCAGGTCGCGGCCCGAGAAGCACTCTCCGGCCAACGTGCCAAACGTCCAGCGACTGCTCCCAAAGCGAAGGAGCCAGGACCCAAAGACCTAGCTGGCCTGAAGGGGCCCCAGGGGGCCCCCAAGCAGCCCCTCTCCATTTGGGTCTGGGGGCTTTCGTTGGGCCGGGAACCTGGGAGGTACCTGCCCGGTTGCAGGTCGCGGCCCGAGAAGCACTCTCCGGCCAACGTGCCGAACGTCCAGCGACTGCTCCCAAAGCGAAGGAGCCAGGACCCAAAGACCTAGCTGGCCTGAAGGGGCCCCAGGGGGCCCCCAAGCAGCCCCTCTCCATTTGGGTCTGGGGGCTTTCGTTGGGCCGGGAACCTGGGAGGTACCTGCCCGGTTGCAGGTCGCGGCCCGAGAAGCACTCTCCAGCCAACGTGCCGAACGTCCAGCGACTGCTCCCAAAGCGAAGGAGCCAGGACCCAAAGACCTAGCTGGCCTGAAGGGGCCCCAGGGGCCCCCAAGCAGGCCCTCTCCATTTGGGTCTGGGGGCTTTCGTTGGGCCGGGAACCTGGGAGGTACCTGCCCGGTTGCAGGTCGCGGCCCGAGAAGCACTCTCCGGCCAACGTGCCAAACGTCCGGCGACTGCTCCCAAAGCGAAGGAGCCAGGACCCAAAGACCTAGCTGGCCTGAAGGGGCCCCAGGGGGCCCCCAAGCAGCCCCTCTCCATTTGGGTCTGGGGGCTTTCGTTGGGCCGGGAACCTGGGAGGTACCTGCCCGGTTGCAGGTCGCGGCCCGAGAAGCACTCTCCGGCCAACGTGCCAAACGTCCAGCGACTGCTCCCAAAGCGAAGGAGCCAGGACCCAAAGACCTAGCTGGCCTGAAGGGGCCCCAGGGGGCCCCCAAGCAGCCCCTCTCCATTTGGGTCTGGGGGCTTTCGTTGGGCCGGGAACCTGGGAGGTACCTGCCCTGTTGCAGGTCGCGGCCCGAGAAGCACTCTCCGGCCAACGTGCCGAACGTCCAGCGACTGCTCCCAAAGCGAAGGAGCCAGGACCCAAAGACCTAGCTGGCCTGAAGGGGCCCCAGGGGGCCCCCAAGCAGCCCCTCTCCATTTGGGTCTGGGGGCTTTCGTTGGGCCGGGAACCTGGGAGGTACCTGCCCGGTTGCAGGTCGCGGCCCGAGAAGCACTCTCCGGCCAACGTGCCAAACGTCCAGTGACTGCTCCCAAAGCGAAGGAGCCAGGACCCAAAGACCTAGCTGGCCTGAAGGGGCCCCAGGGGGCCCCCAAGCAGCCCCTCTCCATTTGGGTCTGGGGGCTTTCGTTGGGCCGGGAACCTGGGAGGTACCTGCCCGGTTGCAGGTCGCGGCCCGAGAAGCACTCTCCGGCCAACGTGCCAAACGTCCAGCGACTGCTCCCAAAGCGAAGGAGCCAGGACCCAAAGACCTAGCTGGCCTGAAGGGGCCCCAGGGGGCCCCCAAGCAGCCCCTCTCCATTTGGGTCTGGGGGCTTTCGTTGGGCCGGGAACCTGGGAGGTACCTGCCCGGTTGCAGGTCGCGGCCCGAGAAGCACTCTCCGGCCAACGTGCCGAACGTCCAGCGACTGCTCCCAAAGCGAAGGAGCCAGGACCCAAAGACCTAGCTGGCCTGAAGGGGCCCCAGGGGGCCCCCAAGCAGCCCCTCTCCATTTGGGTCTGGGGGCTTTCGTTGGGCCGGGAACCTGGGAGGTACCTGCCCGGTTGCAGGTCGCGGCCCGAGAAGCACTCTCCGGCCAACGTGCCAAACGTCCAGCGACTGCTCCCAAAGCGAAGGAGCCAGGACCCAAAGACCTAGCTGGCCTGAAGGGGCCCCAGGGGGCCCCCAAGCAGCCCCTCTCCATTTGGGTCTGGGGGCTTTCGTTGGGCCGGGAACCTGGGAGGTACCTGCCCGGTTGCAGGTCGCGGCCCGAGAAGCACTCTCCGGCCAACGTGCCAAACGTCCAGCGACTGCTCCCAAAGCGAAGGAGCCAGGACCCAAAGACGTAGCTGGCCTGAAGGGGCCACAGGGGGCCCCCAAGCAGCCCCTCTCCATTTGGGTCTGGGGGCTTTCGTTGGGCCGGGAACCTGGGAGGTACCTGCCCGGTTGCAGGTCGCGGCCCGATAAGCACTCTCCGGCCAACGTGCCAAACGTCCAGCGACTGCTCCCAAAGCGAAGGAGCCAGGACCCAAAGACCTAGCTGGCCTGAAGGGGCCCCAGGGGGCCCCCAAGCAGCCCCTCTCCATTTGGGTCTGGGGGCTTTCGTTGGGCCGGGAACCTGGGAGGTACCTGCCCGGTTGCAGGTCGCGGCCCGAGAAGTACTCTCCGGCCAACGTGCCGAACGTCCAGCGACTGCTCCCAAAGCGAAGGAGCCAGGACCCAAAGACCTAGCTGGCCTGAAGGGGCCCCAGGGGGCCCCCAAGCAGCCCCTCTCCATTTGGGTCTGGGGGCTTTCGTTGGGCCGGGAACCTGGGAGGTACCTGCCCGGTTGCAGGTCGTGGCCCGAGAAGCACTCTCCGGCCAACGTGCCAAACGTCCAGCGACTGCTCCCAAAGCGAAGGAGCCAGGACCCAAAGACCTAGCTGGCCTGAAGGGGCCCCAGGGGGCCCCCAAGCAGCCCCTCTCCATTTGGGTCTGGGGGCTTTCGTTGGGCCGGGAACCTGGGAGGTACCTGCCCGGTTGCAGGTCGCGGCCCGAGAAGCACTCTCCGGCCAACGTGCCGAACGTCCAGCGACTGCTCCCAAAGCGAAGGAGCCAGGACCCAAAGACCTAGCTGGCCTGAAGGGGCCCCAGGGGGCCCCCAAGCAGCCCCTCTCCATTTGGGTCTGGGGGCTTTCGTTGGGCCGGGAACCTGGGAGGTACCTGCCCGGTTGCAGGTCGCGGCCCGAGAAGCACTCTCCGGCCAACGTGCCAAATGTCCAGCGACTGCTCCCAAAGCGAAGGAGCCAGGACCCAAAGACCTAGCTGGCCTGAAGGGGCCCCAGGGGGCCCCCAAGCAGCCCCTCTCCATTTGGGTCTGGGGGCTTTCGTTGGGCCGGGAACCTGGGAGGTACCTGACCGGTTGCAGGTCGCGGCCCGAGAAGCACTCTCCGGCCAACGTGCCAAACGTCCAGCGACTGCTCCCAAAGCGAAGGAGCCAGGACCCAAAGACCTAGCTGGCCTGAAGGGGCCCCAGGGGGCCCCCAAGCAGCCCCTCTCCATTTGGGTCTGGGGGCTTTCGTTGGGCCGGGAACCTGGGAGGTACCTGCCCGGTTGCAGGTCGCGGCCCGAGAAGCACTCTCCGGCCAACGTGCCCAACGTCCAGCGACTGCTCCCAAAGCGAAGGAGCCAGGACCCAAAGACCTAGCTGGCCTGAAGGGGCCCCAGGGGGCCCCCAAGCAGCCCCTCTCCATTTGGGTCTGGGGGCTTTCGTTGGGCCGGGAACCTGGGAGGTACCTGCCCGGTTGCAGGTCGCGGCCCGAGAAGCACTCTCCGGCCAACGTGCCGAACGTCCAGCGACTGCTCCCAAAGCGAAGGAGCCAGGACCCAAAGACCTAGCTGGCCTGAAGGGGCCCCAGGGGGCCCCCAAGCAGCCCCTCTCCATTTGGGTCTGGGGGCTTTCGTTGGGCCGGGAACCTGGGAGGTACCTGCCCGGTTGCAGGTCGCGGCCCGAGAAGCACTCTCCGGCCAACGTGCCAAACGTCCAGCGACTGCTCCCAAAGCGAAGGAGCCAGGACCCAAAGACCTAGCTGGCCTGAAGGGGCCCCAGGGGGCCCCCAAGCAGCCCCTCTCCATTTGGGTCTGGGGGCTTTCGTTGGGCCGGGAACCTGGGAGGTACCTGCCCGGTTGCATGTCGCGGCCCGAGAAGCACTCTCCGGCCAACGTGCACAACGTCCAGCGACTGCTCCCAAAGCGAAGGAGCCAGGACCCAAAGACCTAGCTGGCCTGAAGGGGCCCCATGGGGCCCCCAAGCAGCCCCTCTCCATTTGGGTCTGGGGGCTTTCGTTGGGCCGGGAACCTGGGAGGTACCTGCCCGGTTGCAGGTCGCGGCCCGAGAAGCACTCTCCGGCCAACGTGCCGAACGTCCAGCGACTGCTCCCAAAGCGAAGGAGCCAGGACCCAAAGACCTAGCTGGCCTGAAGGGGCCCCAGGGGGCCCCCAAGCAGCCCCTCTCCATTTGGGTCTGGGGGCTTTCGTTGGGCCGGGAACCTGGGAGGTACCTGCCCGGTTGCAGGTCGCGGCCCGAGAAGCACTCTCCGGCCAACGTGCCAAACGTCCAGCGACTGCTCCCAAAGCGAAGGAGCCAGGACCCAAAGACCTAGCTGGCCTGAAGGGGCCCCAGGGGGCCCCCAAGCAGCCCCTCTCCATTTGGGTCTGGGGGCTTTCGTTGGGCCGGGAACCTGGGAGGTACCTGCCCGGTTGCAGGTCGCGGCCCGAGAAGCACTCTCCGGCCAACGTGCCAAACGTCCAGCGACTGCTCCCAAAGCGAAGGAGCCAGGACCCAAAGACCTAGCTGGCCTGAAGGGGCCCCAGGGGGCCCCCAAGCAGCCCCTCTCCATTTGGGTCTGGGGGCTTTCGTTGGGCCGGGAACCTGGGAGGTACCTGCCCGGTTGCAGGTCGCGGCCCGAGAAGCACTCTCCGGCCAACGTGCCGAAAGTCCAGCGACTGCTCCCAAAGCGAAGGAGCCAGGACCCAAAGACCTAGCTGGCCTGAAGGGGCCCCAGGGGGCCCCCAAGCAGCCCCTCTCCATTTGGGTCTGGGGGCTTTCGTTGGGCCGGGAACCTGGGAGGTACCTGCCCGGTTGCAGGTCGCGGCCCGAGAAGCACTCTCCGGCCAACGTGCCGAACGTCCAGCGACTGCTCCCAAAGCGAAGGAGCCAGGACCCAAAGACCTAGCTGGCCTGAAGGGGCCCCAGGGGGCCCCCAAGCAGCCCCTCTCCATTTGGGTCTGGGGGCTTTCGTTGGGCCGGGAACCTGGGAGGTACCTGCCCGGTTGCAGGTCGCGGCCCGAGAAGCACTCTCCGGCCAACGTGCCGAACGTCCAGCGACTGCTCCCAAAGCGAAGGAGCCAGGACCCAAAGACCTAGCTGGCCTGAAGGGGCCCCAGGGGGCCCCCAAGCAGCCCCTCTCCATTTGGGTCTGGGGGCTTTCGTTGGGCCGGGAACCTGGGAGGTACCTGCCCGGTTGCAGGTCGCGGCCCGAGAAGCACTCTCCGGCCAACGTGCCAAACGTCCAGCGACTGCTCCCAAAGCGAAGGAGACAGGACCCAAAGACCTAGCTGGCCTGAAGGGGCCCCAGGGGGCCCCCAAGCAGCCCCTCTCCATTTGGGTCTGGGGGCTTTCATTGGGCCGGGAACCTGGGAGGTACCTGCCCGGTTGCAGGTCGCGGCCCGAGAAGCACTCTCCGGCCAACGTGCCGAACGTCCAGCGACTGCTCCCAAAGCGAAGGAGCCAGGACCCAAAGACCTAGCTGGCCTGAAGGGGCCCCATGGGGCCCCCAAGCAGCCCCTCTCCATTTGGGTCTGGGGGCTTTCGTTGGGCCGGGAACCTGGGAGGTACCTGCCCGGTTGCAGGTCGCGGCCCGAGAAGCACTCTCCGGCCAACGTGCCGAACGTCCAGCGACTGCTCCCAAAGCGAAGGAGCCAGGACCCAAAGACCTAGCTGGCCTGAAGGGGCCCCAGGGGGCCCCCAAGCAGCCCCTCTCCATTTGGGTCTGGGGGCTTTCGTTGGGCCGGGAACCTGGGAGGTACCTGCCCGGTTGCAGGTCGCGGCCCGAGAAGCACTCTCCGGCCAACGTGCCGAACGTCCAGCGACTGCTCCCAAAGCGAAGGAGCCAGGACCCAAAGACCTAGCTGGCCTGAAGGGGCCCCAGGGGGCCCCCAAGCAGCCCCTCTCCATTTGGGTCTGGGGGCTTTCGTTGGGCCGGGAACCTGGGAGGTACCTGCCCGGTGTCAGGTCGCGGCCCGAGAAGCACTCTCCGGCCAACGTGCCGAACGTCCAGCGACTGCTCCCAAAGCGAAGGAGCCAGGACCCAAAGACCTAGCTGGCCTGAAGGGGCCCCAGGGGGCCCCCAAGCAGCCCCTCTCCATTTGGGTCTGGGGGCTTTCGTTGGGCCGGGAACCTGGGAGGTACCTGCCCGGTTGCAGGTCGCGGCCCGAGAAGCACTCTCCGGCCAACGTGCCCAACGTCCAGCGACTGCTCCCAAAGCGAAGGAGCCAGGACCCAAAGACCTAGCTGGCCTGAAGGGGCCCCAGGGGGCCCCCAAGCAGCCCCTCTCCATTTGGGTCTGGGGGCTTTCGTTGGGCCGGGAACCTGGGAGGTACCTGCCCGGTTGCAGGTCGCGGCCCGAGAAGCACTCTCCGGCCAACGTGCCGAACGTCCAGCGACTGCTCCCAAAGCGAAGGAGCCAGGACCCAAAGACCTAGCTGGCCTGAAGGGGCCCCAGGGGGCCCCCAAGCAGCCCCTCTCCATTTGGGTCTGGGGGCTTTCGTTGGGCCGGGAACCTGGGAGGTACCTGCCCGGTTGCAGGTCGCGGCCCGAGAAGCACTCTCCGGCCAACGTGCCAAACGTCCAGCGACTGCTCCCAAAGCGAAGGAGCCAGGACCCAAAGACCTAGCTGGCCTGAAGGGGCCCCAGGGGGCCCCCAAGCAGCCCCTCTCCATTTGGGTCTGGGGGCTTTCGTTGGGCCGGGAACCTGGGAGGTACCTGCCCGGTTGCAGGTCGCGGCCCGAGAAGCACTCTCCGGCCAACGTGCCAAACGTCCAGCGACTGCTCCCAAAGCGAAGGAGCCAGGACCCAAAGACCTAGCTGGCCTGAAGGGGCCCCAGGGGGCCCCCAAGCAGCCCCTCTCCATTTGGGTCTGGGGGCTTTCATTGGGCCGGGAACCTGGGAGGTACCTGCCCGGTTGCAGGTCGCGGCCCGAGAAGCACTCTCCGGCCAACGTGCCAAACGTCCAGCGACTGCTCCCAAAGCGAAGGAGCCAGGACCCAAAGACCTAGCTGGCCTGAAGGGGCCCCAGGGGGCCCCCAAGCAGCCCCTCTCCATTTGGGTCTGGGGGCTTTCGTTGGGCCGGGAACCTGGGAGGTACCTGCCCGGTTGCAGGTCGCGGCCCGAGAAGCACTCTCCGGCCAACGTGCCGAACGTCCAGCGACTGCTCCCAAAGCGAAGGAGCCAGGACCCAAAGACCTAGCTGGCCTGAAGGGGCCCCAGGGGGCCCCCAAGCAGCCCCTCTCCATTTGGGTCTGGGGGCTTTCGTTGGGCCGGGAACCTGGGAGGTACCTGCCCGGTTGCAGGTCGCGGCCCGAGAAGCACTCTCCGGCCAACGTGCCAAACGTCCAGCGACTGCTCCCAAAGCGAAGGAGCCACGACCCAAAGACCTAGCTGGCCTGAAGGGGCCCCAGGGGGCCCCCAAGCAGCCCCTCTCCATTTGGGTCTGGGGGCTTTCGTTGGGCCGGGAACCTGGGAGGTACCTGCCCGGTTGCAGGTCGCGGCCCGAGAAGCACTCTCCGGCCAACGTGCCGAACGTCCAGCGACTGCTCCCAAAGCGAAGGAGCCAGGACCCAAAGACCTAGCTGGCCTGAAGGGGCCCCAGGGGGCCCCCAAGCAGCCCCTCTCCATTTGGGTCTGGGGGCTTTCGTTGGGCCGGGAACCTGGGAGGTACCTGCCCGGTTGCAGGTCGCGGCCCGAGAAGCACTCTCCGGCCAACGTGCCGAACGTCCAGCGACTGCTCCCAAAGCGAAGGAGCCAGGACCCAAAGACCTAGCTGGCCTGAAGGGGCCCCAGGGGGCCCCCAAGCAGCCCCTCTCCATTTGGGTCTGGGGGCTTTCGTTGGGCCGGGAACCTGGGAGGTACCTGCCCGGTTGCAGGTCGCGGCCCGAGAAGCACTCTCCGGCCAACGTGCCAAACGTCCAGCGACTGCTCCCAAAGCGAAGGAGCCAGGACCCAAAGACCTAGCTGGCCTGAAGGGGCCCCAGGGGGCCCCCAAGCAGCCCCTCTCCATTTGGGTCTGGGGGCTTTCGTTGGGCCGGGAACCTGGGAGGTACCTGCCCTGTTGCAGGTCGCGGCCCGAGAAGCACTCTCCGGCCAACGTGCCGAACGTCCAGCGACTGCTCCCAAAGCGAAGGAGCCAGGACCCAAAGACCTAGCTGGCCTGAAGGGGCCCCAGGGGGCCCCCAAGCAGCCCCTCTCCATTTGGGTCTGGGGGCTTTCATTGGGCCGGTAACCTGGGAGGTACCTGCCCGGTTGCAGGTCGCGGCCCGACAAGCACTCTACGGCCAACGTGCCGAACGTCCAGCGACTGCTCCCAAAGCGAAGGAGCCAGGACCCAAAGACCTAGCTGGCCTGAAGGGGCCCCAGGGGGCCCCCAAGCAGCCCCTCTCCATTTGGGTCTGGGGGCTTTCGTTGGGCCGGGAACCTGGGAGGTACCTGCCCGGTTGCAGGTCGCAGCCCGAGAAGCACTCTCCGGCTAACGTGCCGAACGTCCAGCGACTGCTCCCAAAGCGAAGGAGCCAGGACCCAAAGACCTAGCTGGCCTGAAGGGGCCCCAGGGGGCCCCCAAGCAGCCCCTCTCCATTTGGGTCTGGGGGCTTTCGTTGGGCCGGGAACCTGGGAGGTACCTGCCCGGTTGCAGGTCGCGGCCCGAGAAGCACTCTCCGGCCAACGTGCCAAACGTCCAGCGACTGCTCCCAAAGCGAAGGAGCCAGGACCCAAAGACCTAGCTGGCCTGAAGGGGCCCCAGGGGGCCCCCAAGCAGCCCCTCTCCATTTGGGTCTGGGGGCTTTCGTTGGGCCGGGAACCTGGGAGGTACCTGCCCGGTTGCAGGTCGCGGCCCGAGAAGCACTCTCCGGCCAACGTGCCAAACGTCCAGCGACTGCTCCCAAAGCGAAGGAGCCAGGACCCAAAGACCTAGCTGGCCTGAAGGGGCCCCAGGGGGCCCCCAAGCAGCCCCTCTCCATTTGGGTCTGGGGGCTTTCGTTGGGCCGGGAACCTGGGAGGTACCTGCCCGGTTGCAGGTCGCGGCCCGAGAAGCACTCTCCGGCCAACGTGCCGAACGTCCAGCGACTGCTCCCAAAGCGAAGGAGCCAGGACCCAAAGACCTAGCTGGCCTGAAGGGGCCCCAGGGGGCCCCCAAGCAGCCCCTCTCCATTTGGGTCTGGGGGCTTTCGTTGGGCCGGGAACCTGGGAGGTACCTGCCCGGTTGCAGGTCGCGGCCCGAGAAGCACTCTCCGGCCAACGTGCCGAACGTCCAGCGACTGCTCCCAAAGCGAAGGAGCCAGGACCCAAAGACCTAGCTGGCCTGAAGGGGCCCCAGGGGGCCCCCAAGCAGCCCCTCTCCATTTGGGTCTGGGGGCTTTCGTTGGGCCGGGAACCTGGGAGGTACCTGCCCGGTTGCAGGTCGCGGCCCGAGAAGCACTCTCCGGCCAACGTGCCAAACGTCCAGCGACTGCTCCCAAAGCGAAGGAGCCAGGACCCAAAGACCTAGCTGGCCTGAAGGGGCCCCAGGGGGCCCCCAAGCAGCCCCTCTCCATTTGGGTCTGGGGGCTTTCGTTGGGCCGGGAACCTGGGAGGTACCTGCCCGGTTGCAGGTCGCGGCCCGAGAAGCACTCTCCGGCCAACGTGCCGAACGTCCAGCGACTGCTCCCAAAGCGAAGGAGCCAGGACCCAAAGACCTAGCTGGCCTGAAGGGGCCCCAGGGGGCCCCCAAGCAGCCCCTCTCCATTTGGGTCTGGGGGCTTTCGTTGGGCCGGGAACCTGGGAGGTACCTGCCCGGTTGCAGGTCGCGGCCCGAGAAGCACTCTCCGGCCAACGTGCCGAACGTCCAGCGACTGCTCCCAAAGCGAAGGAGCCAGGACCCAAAGACCTAGCTGGCCTGAAGGGGCCCCAGGGGGCCCCCAAGCAGCCCCTCTCCATTTGGGTCTGGGGGCTTTCGTTGGGCCGGGAACCTGGGAGGTACCTGCCCGGTTGCAGGTCGCGGCCCGAGAAGCACTCTCCGGCCAACGTGCCGAACGTCCAGCGACTGCTCCCAAAGCGAAGGAGCCAGGACCCAAAGACCTAGCTGGCCTGAAGGGGCCCCAGGGGGCCCCCAAGCAGCCCCTCTCCATTTGGGTCTGGGGGCTTTCGTTGGGCCGGGAACCTGGGAGGTACCTGCCCGGTTGCAGGTCGCGGCCCGAGAAGCACTCTCCGGCCAACGTGCCAAACGTCCAGCGACTGCTCCCAAAGCGAAGGAGCCAGGACCCAAAGACCTAGCTGGCCTGAAGGGGCCCCAGGGGGCCCCCAAGCAGCCCCTCTCCATTTGGGTCTGGGGGCTTTCGTTGGGCCGGGAACCTGGGAGGTACCTGCCCGGTTGCAGGTCGCGGCCCGAGAACCACTCTCCGGCCAACGTGCCAAACGTCCAGCGACTGCTCCCAAAGCGAAGGAGCCAGGACCCAAAGACCTAGCTGGCCTGAAGGGGCCCCAGGGGGCCCCCAAGCAGCCCCTCTCCATTTGGGTCTGGGGGCTTTCGTTGGGCCGGGAACCTGGGAGGTACCTGCCCGGTTGCAGGTCGCGGCCCGAGAAGCACTCTCCGGCCAACGTGCCAAACGTCCAGCGACTGCTCCCAAAGCGAAGGAGCCAGGACCCAAAGACCTAGCTGGCCTGAAGGGGCCCCAGGGGGCCCCCAAGCAGCCCCTCTCCATTTGGGTCTGGGGGCTTTCGTTGGGCCGGGAACCTGGGAGCTACCTGCCCGGTTGCAGGTCGCGGCCCGAGAAGCACTCTCCGGCCAACGTGCCAAACGTCCAGCGACTGCTCCCAAAGCGAAGGAGCCAGGACCCAAAGACCTAGCTGGCCTGAAGGGGCCCCAGGGGGCCCCCAAGCAGCCCCTCTCCATTTGGGTCTGGGGGCTTTCGTTGGGCCGGGAACCTGGGAGGTACCTGCCCGGTTGCAGGTCGCGGCCCGAGAAGCACTCTCCGGCCAACGTGCCAAACGTCCAGCGACTGCTCCCAAAGCGAAGGAGCCAGGACCCAAAGACCTAGCTGGCCTGAAGGGGCCCCAGGGGGCCCCCAAGCAGCCCCTCTCCATTTGGGTCTGGGGGCTTTCGTTGGGCCGGGAACCTGGGAGGTACCTGCCCGGTTGCAGGTCGCGGCCCGAGAAGCACTCTCCGGCCAACGTGCCGAACGTCCAGCGACTGCTCCCAAAGCGAAGGAGCCAGGACCCAAAGACCTAGCTGGCCTGAAGGGGCCCCAGGGGGCCCCCAAGCAGCCCCTCTCCATTTGGGTCTGGGGGCTTTCGTTGGGCCGGGAACCTGGGAGGTACCTGCCCGGTTGCAGGTCGCGGCCCGAGAAGCACTCTCCGGCCAACGTGCCGAACGTCCAGCGACTGCTCCCAAAGCGAAGGAGCCAGGACCCAAAGACCTAGCTGGCCTGAAGGGGCCCCAGGGGGCCCCCAAGCAGCCCCTCTCCATTTGGGTCTGGGGGCTTTCGTTGGGCCGGGAACCTGGGAGGTACCTGCCCGGTTGCAGGTCGCGGCCCGAGAAGCACTCTCCGGCCAACGTGCCAAACGTCCAGCGACTGCTCCCAAAGCGAAGGAGCCAGGACCCAAAGACCTAGCTGGCCTGAAGGGGCCCCAGGGGGCCCCCAAGCAGCCCCTCTCCATTTGGGTCTGGGGGCTTTCGTTGGGCCGGGAACCTGGGAGGTACCTGCCCGGTTGCAGGTCGCGGCCCGAGAAGCACTCTCCGGCCAACGTGCCAAACGTCCAGCGACTGCTCCCAAAGCGAAGGAGCCAGGACCCAAAGACCTAGCTGGCCTGAAGGGGCCCCAGGGGGCCCCCAAGCAGCCCCTCTCCATTTGGGTCTGGGGGCTTTCGTTGGGCCGGGAACCTGGGAGGTACCTGCCCGGTTGCAGGTCGCGGCCCGAGAAGCACTCTCCGGCCAACGTGCCCAACGTCCAGCGACTGCTCCCAAAGCGAAGGAGCCAGGACCCAAAGACCTAGCTGGCCTGAAGGGGCCCCAGGGGGCCCCCAAGCAGCCCCTCTCCATTTGGGTCTGGGGGCTTTCGTTGGGCCGGGAACCTGGGAGGTACCTGCCCGGTTGCAGGTCGCGGCCCGAGAAGCACTCTCCGGCCAACGTGCCAAACGTCCAGCGACTGCTCCCAAAGCGAAGGAGCCAGGACCCAAAGACCTAGCTGGCCTGAAGGGGCCCCAGGGGGCCCCCAAGCAGCCCCTCTCCATTTGGGTCTGGGGGCTTTCGTTGGGCGGGGAACCTGGGAGGTACCTGCCCGGTTGCAGGTCGCGGCCCGAGAAGCACTCTCCGGCCAACGTGCCGAACGTCCAGCGACTGCTCCCAAAGCGAAGGAGCCAGGACCCAAAGACCTAGCTGGCCTGAAGGGGCCCCAGGGGGCCCCCAAGCAGCCCCTCTCCATTTGGGTCTGGGGGCTTTCGTTGGGCCGGCAACCTGGGAGGTACCTGCCCGGTTGCAGGTCGCGGCCCGAGAAGCACTCTCCGGCCAACGTGCCGAACGTCCAGCGACTGCTCCCAAAGCGAAGGAGCCAGGACCCAAAGACCTAGCTGGCCTGAAGGGGCCCCAGGGGGCCCCCAAGCAGCCCCTCTCCATTTGGGTCTGGGGGCTTTCGTTGGGCCGGGAACCTGGGAGGTACCTGCCCGGTTGCAGGTCGCGGCCCGAGAAGCACTCTCCGGCCAACGTGCCAAACGTCCAGCGACTGCTCCCAAAGCGAAGGAGCCAGGACCCAAAGACCTAGCTGGCCTGAAGGGGCCCCAGGGGGCCCCCAAGCAGCCCCTCTCCATTTGGGTCTGGGGGCTTTCGTTGGGCCGGGAACCTGGGAGGTACCTGCCCGGTTGCAGGTCGCGGCCCGAGAAGCACTCTCCGGCCAACGTGCCGAACGTCCAGCGACTGCTCCCAAAGCGAAGGAGCCAGGACCCAAAGACCTAGCTGGCCTGAAGGGGCCCCAGGGGGCCCCCAAGCAGCCCCTCTCCATTTGGGTCTGGGGGCTTTCGTTGGGCCGGGAACCTGGGAGGTACCTGCCCGGTTGCAGGTCGCGGCCCGAGAAGCACTCTCCGGCCAACGTGCCAAACGTCCAGCGACTGCTCCCAAAGCGAAGGAGCCAGGACCCAAAGACCTAGCTGGCCTGAAGGGGCCCCAGGGGGCCCCCAAGCAGCCCCTCTCCATTTGGGTCTGGGGGCTTTCGTTGGGCCGGGAACCTGGGAGGTACCTGCCCGGTTGCAGGTCGCGGCCCGAGAAGCACTCTCCGGCCAACGTGCCGAACGTCCAGCGACTGCTCCCAAAGCGAAGGAGCCAGGACCCAAAGACCTAGCTGGCCTGAAGGGGCCCCAGGGGGCCCCCAAGCAGCCCCTCTCCATTTGGGTCTGGGGGATTTCGTTGGGCCGGGAACCTGGGAGGTACCTGCCCGGTTGCAGGTCGCGGCCCGAGAAGCACTCTCCGGCCAACGTGCCGAACGTCCAGCGACTGCTCCCAAAGCGAAGGAGCCAGGACCCAAAGACCTAGCTGGCCTGAAGGGGCCCCAGGGGGCCCCCAAGCAGCCCCTCTCCATTTGGGTCTGGGGGCTTTCGTTGGGCCGGGAACCTGGGAGGTACCTGCCCGGTTGCAGGTCGCGGCCCGAGAAGCACTCTCCGGCCAACGTGCCAAACGTCCAGCGACTGCTCCCAAAGCGAAGGAGCCAGGACCCAAAGACCTAGCTGGCCTGAAGGGGCCCCAGGGGGCCCCCCAAGCAGCCCCTCTCCATTTGGGTCTGGGGGCTTTCGTTGGGCGGGAACCTGGGAGGTACCTGCCCGGTTGCAGGTCGCGGCCCGAGAAGCACTCTCCGGCCAACGTGCCGAAAGTCCAGCGACTGCTCCCAAAGCGAAGGAGCCAGGACCCAAAGACCTAGCTGGCCTGAAGGGGCCCCAGGGGGCCCCCAAGCAGCCCCTCTCCATTTGGGTCTGGGGGCTTTCGTTGGGCCGGGAACCTGGGAGGTACCTGCCCGGTTGCAGGTCGCGGCCCGAGAAGCACTCTCCGGCCAACGTGCCGAACGTCCAGCGACTGCTCCCAAAGCGAAGGAGCCAAGACCCAAAGACCTAGCTGGCCTGAAGGGGCCCCAGGGGCCCCCAAGCAGCCCCTCTCCATTTGGGTCTGGGGGCTTTCGTTGGGCCGGGAACCTGGGAGGTACCTGCCCGGTTGCAGGTCGCGGCCCGAGAAGCACTCTCCGGCCAACGTGCCAAACGTCCAGCGACTGCTCCCAAAGCGAAGGAGCCAGGACCCAAAGACCTAGCTGGCCTGAAGGGGCCCCAGGGGGCCCCAAGCAGCCCCTCTCCATTTGGGTCTGGGGGCTTTCGTTGGGCGGGAACCTGGGAGGTACCTGCCCGGTTGCAGGTCGCGGCCCGAGAAGCACTCTCCGGCCAACGTGCCGAACGTCAGCGACTGCTCCCAAAGCGAAGGAGCCAGGACCCAAAGACCTAGCTGGCCTGAAGGGGCCCCAGGGGGCCCCCAAGCAGCCCCTCTCCCATTTGGGTCTGGGGGCTTTCGTTGGGCCGGGAACCTGGGAGCTACCTGCCCGGTTGCAGGTCGCGGCCCGAGAAGCACTCTCCGGCCAACGTGCCAAACGTCCAGCGACTGCTCCCAAAGCGAAGGAGCCAGGACCCAAAGACCTAGCTGGCCTGAAGGGGCCCCAGGGGGCCCCCAAGCAGCCCCTCTCCATTTGGGTCTGGGGGCTTTCGTTGGGCCGGGAACCTGGGAGGTACCTGCCCGGTTGCAGGTCGCGGCCCGAGAACCACCTCCGGCCAACGTGCCAAACGTCCAGCGACTGCTCCCAAAGCGAAGGAGCCAGGACCCAAAGACCTAGCTGGCCTGAAGGGGCCCCAGGGGGCCCCCAAGCAGCCCCTCTCCATTTGGGTCTGGGGGCTTTCGTTGGGCCGGGAACCTGGGAGGTACCTGCCCGGTTGCAGGCAGGTCGCGGCCCGAGAAGCACTCTCCGGCCAACGTGCCGAACGTCCAGCGACTGCTCCCAAAGCGAAGGAGCCAAGACCCAAAGACCTAGCTGGCCTGAAGGGGCCCCAGGGGGCCCCCAAGCAGCCCCTCTCCATTTGGGTCTGGGGGCTTTCGTTGGGCCGGGAACCTGGGAGGTACCTGCCCGGTTGCAGGTCGCGGCCCGAGAAGCACTCTCCGGCCAACGTGCCAAACGTCCAGCGACTGCTCCCAAAGCGAAGGAGCCAGGACCCAAAGACCTAGCTGGCCTGAAGGGGCCCCAGGGGGCCCCCAAGCAGCCCCTCTCCATTTGGGTCTGGGGGCTTTCGTTGGGCGGGGAACCTGGGAGGTACCTGCCCGGTTGCAGGTCGCGGCCCGAGAAGCACTCTCCGGCCAACGTGCCGAACGTCCAGCGACTGCTCCCAAAGCGAAGGAGCCAGGACCCAAAGACCTAGCTGGCCTGAAGGGGCCCCAGGGGGCCCCCAAGCAGCCCCTCTCCATTTGGGTCTGGGGGCTTTCGTTGGGCCGGGAACCTGGGAGCTACCTGCCCGGTTGCAGGTCGCGGCCCGAGAAGCACTCTCCGGCCAACGTGCCAAACGTCCAGCGACTGCTCCCAAAGCGAAGGAGCCAGGACCCAAAGACCTAGCTGGCCTGAAGGGGCCCCAGGGGGCCCCCAAGCAGCCCCTCTCCATTTGGGTCTGGGGGCTTTCGTTGGGCCGGGAACCTGGGAGGTACCTGCCCGGTTGCAGGTCGCGGCCCGAGAACCACTCTCCGGCCAACGTGCCAAACGTCCAGCGACTGCTCCCAAAGCGAAGGAGCCAGGACCCAAAGACCTAGCTGGCCTGAAGGGGCCCCAGGGGGCCCCCAAGCAGCCCCTCTCCATTTGGGTCTGGGGGCTTTCGTTGGGCCGGGAACCTGGGAGGTACCTGCCCGGTTGCAGGTCGCGGCCCGAGAAGCACTCTCCGGCCAACGTGCCCAACGTCCAGCGACTGCTCCCAAAGCGAAGGAGCCAGGACCCAAAGACCTAGCTGGCCTGAAGGGGCCCCAGGGGGCCCCCAAGCAGCCCCTCTCCATTTGGGTCTGGGGGCTTTCGTTGGGCCGGGAACCTGGGAGGTACCTGCCCGGTTGCAGGTCGCGGCCCGAGAAGCACTCTCCGGCCAACGTGCCGAACGTCCAGCGACTGCTCCCAAAGCGAAGGAGCCAGGACCCAAAGACCTAGCTGGCCTGAAGGGGCCCCAGGGGGCCCCCAAGCAGCCCCTCTCCATTTGGGTCTGGGGGCTTTCGTTGGGCCGGGAACCTGGGAGGTACCTGCCCGGTTGCAGGTCGCGGCCCGAGAAGCACTCTCCGGCCAACGTGCCAAACGTCCAGCGACTGCTCCCAAAGCGAAGGAGCCAGGACCCAAAGACCTAGCTGGCCTGAAGGGGCCCCAGGGGGCCCCCAAGCAGCCCCTCTCCATTTGGGTCTGGGGGCTTTCGTTGGGCCGGGAACCTGGGAGGTACCTGCCCGGTTGCAGGTCGCGGCCCGAGAAGCACTCTCCGGCCAACGTGCCAAACGTCCAGCGACTGCTCCCAAAGCGAAGGAGCCAGGACCCAAAGACCTAGCTGGCCTGAAGGGGCCCCAGGGGGCCCCCAAGCAGCCCCTCTCCATTTGGGTCTGGGGGCTTTCGTTGGGCCGGGAACCTGGGAGGTACCTGCCCGGTTGCAGGTCGCGGCCCGAGAAGCACTCTCCGGCCAACGTGCCGAACGTCCAGCGACTGCTCCCAAAGCGAAGGAGCCAGGACCCAAAGACCTAGCTGGCCTGAAGGGGCCCCAGGGGGCCCCCAAGCAGCCCCTCTCCATTTGGGTCTGGGGGCTTTCGTTGGGCCGGGAACCTGGGAGGTACCTGCCCGGTTGCAGGTCGCGGCCTGAGAAGCACTCTCCGGCCAACGTGCCAAACGTCCAGCGACTGCTCCCAAAGCGAAGGAGCCAGGACCCAAAGACCTAGCTGGCCTGAAGGGGCCCCAGGGGGCCCCCAAGCAGCCCCTCTCCATTTGGGTCTGGGGGCTTTCGTTGGGCCGGGAACCTGGGAGGTACCTGCCCGGTTGCAGGTCGCGGCCCGAGAACCACTCTCCGGCCAACGTGCCAAACGTCCAGCGACTGCTCCCAAAGCGAAGGAGCCAGGACCCAAAGACCTAGCTGGCCTGAAGGGGCCCCAGGGGGCCCCCAAGCAGCCCCTCTCCATTTGGGTCTGGGGGCTTTCGTTGGGCCGGGAACCTGGGAGGTACCTGCCCGGTTGCAGGTCGCGGCCCGAGAAGCACTCTCCGGCCAACGTGCCGAACGTCCAGCGACTGCTCCCAAAGCGAAGCAGCCAGGTCCCAAAGACCTAGCTGGCCTGAAGGGGCCCCAGGGGGCCCCCAAGCAGCCCCTCTCCATTTGGGTCTGGGGGCTTTCGTTGGGCCGGGAACCTGGGAGGTACCTGCCCGGTTGCAGGTCGCGGCCCGAGAAGCACTCTCCGGCCAACGTGCCAAACGTCCAGCGACTGCTCCCAAAGCGAAGGAGCCAGGACCCAAAGACCTAGCTGGCCTGAAGGGGCCCCAGGGGGCCCCCAAGCAGCCCCTCTCCATTTGGGTCTGGGGGCTTTCGTTGGGCCGGGAACCTGGGAGGTACCTGCCCGGTTGCAGGTCGCGGCCCGAGAAGCACTCTCCGGCCAACGTGCCGAACGTCCAGCGACTGCTCCCAAAGCGAAGGAGCCAGGACCCAAAGACCTAGCTGGCCTGAAGGGGCCCCAGGGGGCCCCCAAGCAGCCCCTCTCCATTTGGGTCTGGGGGCTTTCGTTGGGCCGGGAACCTGGGAGGTACCTGCCCGGTTGCAGGTCGCGGCCCGAGAAGCACTCTCCGGCCAACGTGCCAAACGTCCAGCGACTGCTCCCAAAGCGAAGGAGCCAGGACCCAAAGACCTAGCTGGCCTGAAGGGGCCCCAGGGGGCCCCCAAGCAGCCCCTCTCCATTTGGGTCTGGGGGCTTTCGTTGGGCCGGGAACCTGGGAGGTACCTGCCCGGTTGCAGGTCGCGGCCCGAGAAGCACTCTCCGGCCAACGTGCCGAACGTCCAGCGACTGCTCCCAAAGCGAAGGAGCCAGGACCCAAAGACCTAGCTGGCCTGAAGGGGCCCCAGGGGGCCCCCAAGCAGCCCCTCTCCATTTGGGTCTGGGGGCTTTCGTTGGGCCGGGAACCTGGGAGGTACCTGCCCGGTTGCAGGTCGCGGCCCGAGAAGCACTCTCCGGCCAACGTGCCGAACATCCAGCGACTGCTCCCAAAGCGAAGGAGCCAGGACCCAAAGACCTAGCTGGCCTGAAGGGGCCCCAGGGGGCCCCCAAGCAGCCCCTCTCCATTTGGGTCTGGGGGCTTTCGTTGGGCCGGGAACCTGGGAGGTACCTGCCCGGTTGCAGGTCGCGGCCCGAGAAGCACTCTCCGGCCAACGTGCCAAACGTCCAGCGACTGCTCCCAAAGCGAAGGAGCCAGGACCCAAAGACCTAGCTGGCCTGAAGGGGCCCCAGGGGGCCCCCAAGCAGCCCCTCTCCATTTGGGTCTGGGGGCTTTCGTTGGGCCGGGAACCTGGGAGGTACCTGCCCGGTTGCAGGTCGCGGCCCGAGAAGCACTCTCCGGCCAATGTGCCAAACGTCCAGCGACTGCTCCCAAAGCGAAGGAGCCAGGACCCAAAGACCTAGCTGGCCTGAAGGGGCCCCAGGGGGCCCCCAAGCAGCCCCTCTCCATTTGGGTCTGGGGGCTTTCGTTGGGCCGGGAACCTGGGAGGTACCTGCCCGGTTGCAGGTCGCGGCCCGAGAAGCACTCTCCGGCCAACGTGCCGAACGTCCAGCGACTGCTCCCAAAGCGAAGGAGCCAGGACCCAAAGACCTAGCTGGCCTGAAGGGGCCCCAGGGGGCCCCCAAGCAGCCCCTCTCCATTTGGGTCTGGGGGCTTTCGTTGGGCCGGGAACCTGGGAGGTACCTGCCCGGTTGCAGGTCGCGGCCCGAGAAGCACTCTCCGGCCAACGTGCCAAACGTCCAGCGACTGCTCCCAAAGCGAAGGAGCCAGGACCCAAAGACCTAGCTGGCCTGAAGGGGCCCCAGGGGGCCCCCAAGCAGCCCCTCTCCATTTGGGTCTGGGGGCTTTCGTTGGGCCGGGAACCTGGGAGGTACCTGCCCGGTTGCAGGTCGCGGCCCGAGAAGCACTCTCCGGCCAACGTGCCAAACGTCCAGCGACTGCTCCCAAAGCGAAGGAGCCAGGACCCAAAGACCTAGCTGGCCTGAAGGGGCCCCAGGGGGCCCCCAAGCAGCCCCTCTCCATTTGGGTCTGGGGGCTTTCGTTGGGCCGGGAACCTGGGAGGTACCTGCCCGGTTGCAGGTCGCGGCCCGAGAAGCACTCTCCGGCCAACGTGCCAAACGTCCAGCGACTGCTCCCAAAGCGAAGGAGCCAGGACCCAAAGACCTAGCTGGCCTGAAGGGGCCCCAGGGGGCCCCCAAGCAACCCCTCTCCATTTGGGTCTGGGGGCTTTCGTTGGGCCGGGAACCTGGGAGGTACCTGCCCGGTTGCAGGTCGCGGCCCGAGAAGCACTCTCCGGCCAACGTGCCAAACGTCCAGCGACTGCTCCCAAAGCGAAGGAGCCAGGACCCAAAGACCTAGCTGGCCTGAAGGGGCCCCAGGGGGCCCCCAAGCAGCCCCTCTCCATTTGGGTCTGGGGGCTTTCGTTGGGCCGGGAACCTGGGAGTTACCTGCCCGGTTGCAGGTCGCGGCCCGAGAAGCACTCTCCGGCCAACGTGCCCAACGTCCAGCGACTGCTCCCAAAGCGAAGGAGCCAGGACCCAAAGACCTAGCTGGCCTGAAGGGGCCC
>NW_028168786.1:0-52523 GCF_964237585.1 Gallinula chloropus
GGGGGGGAGCTGCTGGGGGGCTGACAGCACAGCACCCCCGGAGCACCCCCAGCAGCACCCCCAGGAGCAGCCCCCATGGGCACCCCCGAGAGAACCCCAGGAGCACCCCTAGGGACACCCTCAGGGACACCCCTGGGAGCACCCCAGGAGCAGCCCCAGCAGCACCCCAGGAGCAGCCCCCATGGGCACCCCCAGGAGCACCCCCGGGACCACCCCCAGGAGCACCCCAGGACCACCCCCAGGAGCAGCCCCCATGGGCACCCCCAGGAACACCCCCGGGACCACCCCCAGGAGCACCCCAGGAGCAGCCCCCATGGGCACCCCCGAGAGAACCCCAGGAGCACCCCCGGGACCACCCCCAGCAGCACCCCCAGGAACACCCCCAGGAGCACCCCAGGAGCAGCCCCCATGGGCACCCCCAGGAACACCCCCAGGAGCACCCCCGGGACCACCCCCAGGAGCACCCCCGGGACCACCCCCAGCAGCAGCCCCCATGGGCATCCCCAGGAACACCCCCAGGAGCACCCCAGGAGCAGCCCCCATGGGCACCCTCAGGAACACCCCCAGGAGCACCCCCAGGAGCAGCCCCCATGGGCACCCCCGAGAGAACCCCAGGACCACCCCCAGCAGCACCCCCAGGAGCAGCCCCCATGGGCACCCCCAGGAACACCCCCAGGAGCACCCCCGGGACCACCCCCAGGAGCACCCCCGGGACCACCCCCAGCAGCAGCCCCCATGGTCATCCCCAGGAACACCCCCAGGAGCACCCCAGGAGCAGCCCCCATGGGCACCCCCATGGACACTGCCGGGAGCATCCCCAGGGGCACCCCCGGGACCACCCCCAGGAGCAGCCCCAGGAGCACCCCCAGGAGCAGCCCCCATGGGCACCCCCAGGAACACCCCCAGGAGCACCCCCAGGACCACCCCCAGGAGCAGCCCCCATGGGCACCCCCAGGAACACCCCCAGGAGCACCCCCGGGACCACCCCCAGGAGCAGCCCCCATGGGCACCCCCAGGAACACCCCCGGGACCACCCCCAGGAGCACCCCAGGAGCAGCCCCCATGGGCACCCCCAAGAGAACCCCAGGAGCACCCCTAGGGACACCCTCAGGGACACCCCTGGGAGCACCCCAGGAGCAGCCTCAGGGGCACCCCAGAAGCACCCCCAGGAGTATCCCCCATGGGCACCCCCCAGGGCACCCCAGGGGTACCTCCAGGAACACCCCCATGAGCACCCCAGGAACACCCCCAGTAGCACCCACAGGAGCACCCCAGGGACACTGCCAGGAGCACCCCCAGAGGCAACCCCAGGAACACCCTCAGGGGCACCCCAGAAGCACCCCCAGGGGTACCCCCAGGAGCACCCCAGGAACACCCCCCCAGGAACACCCCAGGGGTACCCCCAGGAACACCCCAGGAACACCCCCCCGGAACACCCCAGGGGCACCCCCAGGAGCACCCCCAGAAGCACCCCAGGAACACCCCCCGGAACACCCCCTGGAGCACCCCAGGGGCACCCCCAGAAGCACCCCAGGAACACCCCCCGGAACACCCCAAGGAGCACCCCAGGGGCACCCCCGGAGCGGGAGGAGCCCCCCAAGCAGCCATGGTGGTTTGAGGGGGGTAGAGCTGGGGGGTCTGACACCCCCTGCCCCCTGGGACACAGGGGGGTGTGACAGGCACATGGGGACACAGGGGGGATGTGACAAGGACACGGGGGGGACATGAGCAGCACAGGGGGGACCGATGGGGACACGGGGGACACGGTGAGGACAGGGGGGGACACGGTGAGGACAGGGGGGCCGTGATGAGGACACGGGGGGACACAATGAGGACAGGGGGGGACACGATGAGGACATGGGGGGGACACGATGGGGACACGGGGGACATGATGAGGACAGGGGGGACACACAAGGGCACGGGGGGGTGATGAGCACACAGGGGGCACGAGGAGCTCATGGGGGACGTGATGACCGCGGGGCAGGGACGGGAGGGGCACACAGGAGCCACCGGGCGCACCCCGTGTCCCCCCTGTCCCCCCAGCCCATCTCCCCCCCACCAGCCTGTCCCCCTGCCCGCCCCCTCCCAGCCTGCCCCCCCAGTGCCCCCCAGCCTGTCCCTGCTGCTCCCCCCAGCCTGTCCCCCCCCAGCCTGACCCCCCTGTCCCCCCCAGCCTGTCCCCCAGCCCCCAGCCCGTCCCCCTGCCCCCCCTGCTCCCCAGCCCGTCCCCATGTCCCCCAGCCCGTCCCCCAGCCCACAGCCTGTCCCCCCGTCCCCCAGCCCCCCCAGCCCGTCCCCCTGTCCTCCAGCCCCCCCAGCCCCCAGCCCCCAGCCCGTCCCCCTGTCCCCCAGCCCCCCCAGCCCGTCCCCCTGTCCCCCAGCCCCCAGCCCGTCCCGTCCCCTACCCCCCTGCTCCCCAGCCCGTCCCCTGTCCCCCAGCCCGTCCCCCTGTCCCCCAGCCCGTCCCCCTGCCCCCCCAGCCCCCAGCCCGTCCCCCTGTCCCCCAGCCCGTCCCCCTGCCCCCCCAGCCCCCAGCCCGTCCCCCTGTCCCCCAGCCCCCAGCCCGTCCCCCTACCCCCCCTGCTCCCCAGCCCGTCCCCTGTCCCCCAGCCCGTCCCCCTGTCCCCCAGCCCCCAGCCCGTCCCCCTGCCCCCCCTGCTCCCCAGCCCGTCCCCTGTCCCCCAGCCCGTCCCCCTGTCCCCCAGCCCCCCCCAGCCCCCAGCCCGTCCCCCTGTCCCCCAGCCCCCCCAGCCCGTCCCCCTGCCCCCCAGCCCGTCCCCCTGTCCCCCAGCCCCCAGCCCGTCCCCCTGCCCCCCAGCCCCCAGCCCGTCCCCTGTCCCCCAGCCCCCCCAGCCCGTCCCCCTGTCCCCCAGCCCCCCCAGCCCCCCCAGCCCCCCCCCTGCCCCCCCAGCCCCCAGCCCGCCGCCCACCTTGTTCTCCTCCAGGAACTTGAGCTTGATGGCCACGTCCGCGCGCAGCTTCTCGTACTTGTCCTTGTGGCTCTGGAAGTGGCTCTGCGCCGCCTCCAGCCGGCTCAGGGTGCCGGCGTCCCGCGGGCCCAGGCTCAGCTCCTCCAGGTCCGTGCGGTACGCGTCGTACTCCAGCCTGACGGACCCCTCAGCGTGTCCCCCTGGGCCCCCCAGGCCCTGCCAGTGTCCCCTGGGCCCTGCCACATCCCCCCTGTACCCCCCAGGCCCTGCCAGTGTCCCCCTGTGCCCCCCAGGGCCTGCCAGTGTCCCCCAGGCCCTGCCACATCCCCCCTGTGCCCCCCCGGGCCTGCCAGTGCCCCCCAGGCCCTGCCACATCCCTCTGTGCCCCCCAGGGCCTGCCAGTGTCCCCCTGGGCCCCCCAGGCCCTGCCAGTGTCCCCCTGTGCCCCCCAGGGCCTGCCAGTGTCCCCCAGGCCCTGCCACATCCCTCTGTGCCCCCCCGGGCCTGCCAGTGTCCCCCTGTGCCCCCCAGGGCCTGCCAGTGTCCCCCCTGGGGCCCCCGGGCCTGCCACATCCCCCCTGTGCCCCCCAGGGCCTGCCAGTGTCCCCCCTGTGCCCCCCAGGGCCTGCCACATCCCCCTGTGCCCCCCAGGGCCTGCCAGTGTCCCCCTGGGCCTGCCAGTGTCCCACTGGCCCCCCAGGGCCTGCCACATCCCCCCTGTGCCCCCCGAGCCCCTGCCAGTGTCCCCCAGGCCCTGCCAGTGTCCCCCTGTGCCCCCCGAGCCCCCACCAGCCACAGCGTCTCCCCCACCCCACCTGAGCCCCCCCAGCCGTGATGCCCAAGCCCCCACCACAGTGTCCCCCCCATGATGCCCAAGCCCCTGCCAGCCACGGTGTCCCCTTGGCGATGCCCGAGCCCCCCAGCAGTGTCCCCTGAGCCCCCCTGGGATGCCCGCGCCCCCCAGCAGCATCCCGGGCCCCCCACACTGCGCACCTGGCGATGCTTGAGCCCCCCCAGCAGTGTCCTCTGAGCCCCCCCTGTGATGCCCGAGCCCCCCCAGTGGTGCCCAAGCCCCCCCAGCAGTGTCCCGTGCACCCCCCTGCGATGCCCGAGCCCCCCCAGCAGTGCCCCCTATGCCCCCCTGCGATGCCCGCGCCCCCCCAGCAGTGTCCCCTATGCCCCCCTGTGATGCCCAAGCCCCCCCAGTGGTGCCCCCCACGTCCCCCCTGCGATGCCCGCGCCCCCCCAGCAGTGTCCCTGGGCCCCCCCAGCAGTGCCCCCTATGCCCCCCTGTGATGCCCAAGCCCCCCCAGCAGTGTCCCCTATGACCCCCTGTGATGCCTGTGTCCCCCCAGTGGCGTCCCCGGCCCCCCACGCTGCGCACCTGGCGATGCTTGAGCCCCCTCAGCAGTGTCCCCTGTGCCCCCCTGCGATGCCCGCACCCCCCCAGCAGTGTCCTCTGAGCCCCCCCTGTGATGCCCGCACCCCCCCAGCAGTGTCCTCTGAGCCCCCCCTGTGATGCCCGAGCCCCCCCAGTGGTGCCCGCGCCCCCCCAGCAGTGTCCTCTGAGCCCACCCTGCGATGCCCGCGCCCTCCCAGCAGTGTCCCCGGGCCCCCCAGCAGTGTCCCCTGTGCCCCCCTGCGATGCCCGCGCCCCCCCAGCAGTGTCCTCTGAGCCCCCCCTGTGATGCCCGAGCCCCCCCAGTGGTGCCCAAGCCCCCCCAGCAGTGTCCCCTGCACCCCCCTGCGATGCCCGCGCCCCCCCAGCAGTGTCCCCGGGCCCCCCAGCAGTGCGGTACCCCCCCTGCGATGCCCGAGCCCCCCCAGCAGTGCCCCCTATGCCCCCCTGCGATGCCCGAGCCCCCCCAGCGGCATCCCTGGGCCCCCCCAGCGGTGCCCCCCTGCGATGCCCGAGCCCGCCAGCAGTGCCCCCTATGCCCCCCTGTGATGCCCGCGCCCCCCCAGCAGCATCCCGGGCCCCCCGCGCTGCGCACCTGGTGATGCTTGAGCCCCCCCAGCAGTGTCCTCTGAGCCCCCCTGTGATGCCCGAGCCCCCCCAACGGTGCCCGAGCCCCCCCAGTGGTGCCCCCCACGCCCCCCCAGCGGCGTCCTGGCCCCCGCGCTGCGCACCTGGCGATGCTTGAGCCCCCCCAGCAGTGTCCCCTGAGCCCCCCCTGCGATGCCCGTGCCCCCCCAGCAGTGTCCTCTGAGCCCCCCCTGTGATGCCCGAGCCCCCCCAGTGGTGCCCAAGCCCCCCCAGCAGTGTCCTCTGAGCCCCCCCTGGGATGCCCGTGCCCCCCCAGCAGTGTCCCCTGAGCCCCCCCTGCGATGCCCGCGCCCCCCCAGCAGTGCCCCCTGTGCCCCCCAGTGATGCCCGCGCCCCCCAAGCAGTGTCCTCTGAGCCCCCCCAGTGGTGCCCCCCACGCCCCCCCAGCGGCGTCCCGGCCCCCGCGCTGCGCACCTGGCGGTCTCGTACTGCTTGACGGTCATGAGCGTGTCCTCCATGGTCTTGTTGACCAGCGTGTTGATGCTGGACACGAAGAAGTTGACGGCGCCCAGCAGCGTCTCCCCGTTCTTGCACAGCAGCCTCTGCGTCTCCGCGTTGTACCCGAACTCCTCCTGCCACGGCACGGGGAGCCGGGCTCACACCACGCCGGGGGCTCACACCACGCCGGGGGCTCACCGGTACCAGGGGCTCACCGGTACCGGGGGCTCACCAGTATCAGGGGCTCACCAGTATCGGGGGCACACCGGTACCAGGGGCTCACCAGTACCGGGGGCTCACTGGTACCAGGGGCTCACCGGTATCGGGCTCACACCATGCCGGGGGCTCACCGGTACCAGGGGCTCACCAGTACCGGGGGCTCACTGGTACCAGGGGCTCACCGGTATCGGGCTCACACCATGCCGGGGGCTCACCGGTACCAGGGGCTCACCGGTACCAGGGGCTCACCGGTATCGGGCTCACACCATGCCGGGGGCTCACCGGTACCAGGGGCTCACCGGTACCAGGGGCTCACCGGTACCAGGGGCTCACCGGTATCGGGCTCACACCACGCCGGGGGCTCACACCACGCCGGGGGCTCACCGGCATCGGGGGCTCACCGGTATCGGGGGCACACCAGTATCGGGGGCTCACCGGTACCAGGGGCTCACCGGTATTGGGCTCACACCACGCCGGGGGCTCACCAGTACCGGGGGCTCACCGGTACTGGGGGCTCACACCACGCCGGGGGCTCACCGGTACCGGGGGCTCACTGGTACCAGGGGCTCACCGGCATCGGGGGCACACCAGTACTGGGGTCACACCGGCATTGGGGGCACAACACACCGAGGGCACACCAGTATTGGGGGCACATCGGTACCAGGGGCTCACACCACGCCGGGGGCTCACCGGCATCGGGGGCTCACCGGTATCAGGGGCACACCAGTACCGGGGGCACACCAGTATCGGGGGCACATCACGCCGGGGGCTCACACCACGCCGGGGGCTCACCGGCATCGGGGGCTCACCGGTATCAGGGGCTCACCGGCATCGGGGGCACACCAGTATCGGGGGCACATCACGCCGGGGGCTCACACCACGCCGGGGGCTCACCAGTATCAGGGGCTCACCGGTACCAGGGGCTCACCGGCATCGGGGGCACACCAGTACTGGGGTCACACCAGTATCGGGGGCACACCGGTATCGGGGGCACACCAGTATCGGGGGCACACCAGTATTGGGGGCACACCGGCATTGGGGTCACACTGGCACTAGGGCCACACCGGCATTGGGGTCACACCAGTACTGGGGCCACACCAGTATCGGGGGCTCACCGGTATTGGGGGTACACCAGTATCGGGGGCTCACACCACACCGGGGGCTCACTGGTACCAGGGGCTCACCAGTACCGGGGGCTCACCGGTACCGGGGGCATAACACATTGGGGGCACACCAGTACTGGGGTCACACCGGTATCGGGCTCACACCACGCCGGGGGCTCACCAGTACCGGGGGCTCACCGGTACCACGGGCTCACTGGTATTGGGGGCTCACCGGTATCGGGGGCACACCAGTATCAGGGGCTCACCGGTACCAGGGGCTCACCGGTATCGGGCTCACACCATGCCGGGGGCTCACCGGCATCGGGGGCTCACCGGTACCAGGGGCTCACCGGCATCGGGGGCACACCAGTACTGGGGTCACACCAGTATCGGGGGCACACCAGTATCGGGGGCACACCGGTATCGGGGGCACACTGGTATCGGGGGTACACCAGTATCGGGGGCTCACACCACGCCGGGGGCTCACTGGTACCAGGGGCTCACCAGTACCGGGGGCTCACCGGTACCGGCGGCATAACACATCGGGGGCACACCAGTACTGGGGTCACACCGGTACCAG
Source organism: Gallinula chloropus (assembly GCF_964237585.1). Classification (NCBI taxonomy): domain Eukaryota; kingdom Metazoa; phylum Chordata; class Aves; order Gruiformes; family Rallidae; genus Gallinula; species Gallinula chloropus. Next base: position 7,318 of record NW_028168786.1, read on the forward strand.
GGGCTCACCAGTACTGGGGTCACACCGGTACCAGGGGCTCACCGGTATCGGGCTCACACCATGCCGGGGGCTCACCAGTATCAGGGGCTCACCGGTACCAGGGGCTCACCGGCATCGGGGACACACCAGTACTGGGGTCACACCAGTATCGGGGGCACACCGGTATCGGGGGCACACCAGTATCGGGGGCTCACACCACGCCGGGGGCTCACCAGTACCGGGGGCTCACCGGTACCAGGGGCTCACCGGTATCAGGGGCACACCAGTACTGGGGTCACACCAGTATCGGGGGCACACCAGTATTGGGGGCACACCGGTATCGGGGGCACACTGGTATCGGGGGTACACCAGTATTGGGGGCACACCAGTATCGGGGGCACACCAGTACTGGGGTCACACCGGTATCGGGGGCACACCAGTATTGGGGGCACACCGGTATCGGGGGCTCACACCATGCCGGGGGCTCACCAGCATCGGGGGCTCACCAGTATTGGGGGCTCACCGGTATCGGGGGCACACCAGTATCAGGGGCACATCACGCCGGGGGCTCACCAGTATCAGGGGCTCACCGGTACCAGGGGCTCACCGGTATCGGGGGCACACCAGTACTGGGGTCACACCAGTATCGGGGGCACACCGGTATCGGGGGCACACCAGTATCGGGGGCACACCAGTATTGGGGGCACACCGGCATTGGGGTCACACTGGCACTAGGGCCACACCGGCATTGGGGTCACACCAGTACTGGGGCCACACCAGCAGCAGGGTCACACTGGTGTCAGGGTCACACCAGCAGTGGGGTCACACTGGCACTGGGGTCACACTGGTGTCAGGGTCACATTGGCACTGGGGTCACACCAGTACTGGGGTCACGCTGGCATTGGGGCCACTCTGGCACTGGGATCACACTGGCACTGGGATCAAACTGGCACTGGGGTTACACCAGTACTGGGGTCACGCTGGCAGCGGGGTCACACCGGTGTCAGGGTCACACTGGCATCAGGGTCCTACCAGTACTGGGGTCACACCAGCACTGAGGTCCCATTGGCACTGGGGCCACACCAGTATTGGGGTCACACCAGTACTGGGGCCACACCAGCAGCAGGGTCACACCGGTGTCAGGGTCACACTGGCATCAGGGTCCCACCAGTATTGGGGTCACACAGGCACTGGGGTCACACTGGCATTGGGGTCACACTGGTACTGGGGTCACACTGGCATCAGGGTCACACCAGCACTGGAGTCACACTGGTACTGGGGTCACACTGGCATCAGGGTCACACTGGTACTGGGGTTACACCAGTACTGGGGTCACACCAGCAGTGGGGTCACACTGGTGTCAGGGTCACACCAGTACTGGGGTCACACTGGCACTGGGGTCACACTGGTGTCAGGGTCACACCAGCAGTGGGGTCACACTGGCACTGGGGTCACACTGGTGTCAGGGTCACACTGGCACTGGGGTCACACCAGTACTGGGGCCACACCGGCACTGGGGTCACACTGGTGTCAGGGTCACATTGGCACTGGGGTCACACCAGTACTGGGGTCACACTGGCATTAGGGCCACTCTGGCACTGGGATCACACTGGCATTGGGGCCACACTGGCACTGGGGTTACACCAGTACTGGGGTCACACTGGCAGCAGGGTCACACCAGTGTCAGGGTCACACTGGCATCAGGGTCCCACCAGTACTGGGGTCACACCAGCACTGAGGTCCCATTGGCACTGGGGCCACACCAGTATTGGGGTCACACAGGCATTGGGGCCACACCAGCAGCAGGGTCACACTGGTGTCAGGGTCACATTGGCACTGGGGTCACACTGGTACTGGGGTCACACTGGTACTGGGGTCACACTGGAACTGGGGCCACACTGGTACTGGGGTTACACCAGTACTGGGGTCACACCAGCAGTGGGGTCACACTGGCAGTGGGGTCCACACCAGTGAGGCCCCTCTCACCCAGCACCCCAAACCCTGCCCGGCACCCCAAATCCCACCCAGAACCCCAAACCCCTCCCAGCACCCCAAACCCTGCCCAGCACCCCAAGTCCCACCCAGAACCCCAAACCCCTCCCAGCACCCCAAACCCTGCCCAGCACCCCAAGTCCCACCCAGAACCCCAAACCCCTCCCAGCACCCCAACCCCCACCCCAGGACTCTCCCTAACCCCCTCCCACATCTCTGGGATCCCAGCCCTGGTGCACCACAGAGCCTGGGGCTGACCCCAGCATCCTGGTCTCCCCGCGAGGAGCATCCCCACCCGCCAGCCCCCCATCCCTGCACCCCAGCAGCCCCCCAGCAGAACCCCAAACCCCACCCAGCACCCCAAACCCCACCCAGCACCCCAAACCCCACCCCAGGGCTCTCCCTAACCCCCTCCCTTGTGCCACCAGAGAGCCTGGGGCTGACCCCAGCATCCCGGTCTCCCCGCGAGGAGCATCCCCACCCGCCAGCCCCCCATCTCTGCACCCCAGCAGCCCCCCAGCAGAACCCCAAACCCCACCCAGCACCCCAAACCCCACCCCAGGACTCTTCCTAACCCCCTCCCACGTCTCTGGGAGCCCGGGGTGCTGCACCACAGAGCCTGGGGCTGACCCCAACATCCCAGTCTCCCCGCGAGGAGCATCCCCACCCCCCCGGGCTCCCCATCCCTGCACCCCAGCAGCCCCCCAGCACCCCAAACCCCACCCAGCACCCCAAACCCCACCCCAGGGCTCTCCCTAACCCCCTCCCACATCTCTGGGATCCTACCCTTGGTGCACCACAGAGCCTGGGGCTGATCTGAGCATCCCAGTCTCCTCACAAGCGGCATCACCACCCCACAGTCCCCCATCTCTGCACCCCAGCAGCCCCCCAAACCGCACCCAGCACCCCAAATCCCACCCCAGGGCTCTCCCTAACCCCCTCCCATGTCTCTGGGAGCCCGGGGTGCTGCACCACAGAGCCTGGGGCTGACCCCAGCATCCCAGTCTCCCCGCGAGGAGCATCCCCACCCCCCAGCCCCCCATCTCTGCACCACACAGCACCCCAGAATCCCCCCAGCAGCACCCCACAGCACCCCAAATCCCACCCCAGGGCTCTCCCTAACCCCCTCCCACGTCTCTGGGAGCCCAGGGTGCTGCACCACAGAGCCTGGGGCTGACCCCAGCATCCCGGTCTCCCTGCGAGGAGCATCCCCACCCGCCAGCCCCCCATCCCTGCACCCCAGCAGCCCCCCAGCAGCCCCCCACAGCACCCCAAATCCCACCCCAGGACTCTCCCTAACCCCCTCCCACATCTCTGGGATCCCAGCCCTGGTGCACCACAGAGCCTGGGGCTGACCCCAGCATCCCGGTCTCCCCGCGAGGAGCATCCCCACCCGCCAGCCCCCCATCCCTGCACCCCAGCAGCCCCCCAGCAGAACCCCAAACCCCACCCAGCACCCCAAACCCCACCCCAGGACTCTCCCTAACCCCCTCCCACATCTCTGGGATCCCAGCCCTGGTGCACCACAGAGCCTGGGGCTGACCCCAGCATCCCAGTCTTCCTGCGAGGAGCATCCCCACCCCCCAGCCCCTCATCCCTGCACCCCAGCAGCCCCCCAGCAGCCCCCCACAGCACCCCAAATCCCACCCCAGGACTCTCCCTAACCCCCTCCCACGTCTCTGGGAGCCCAGGGTGCTGCACCACAGAGCCTGGGGCTGACCCCAGCATCCCGGTCTCCCCGCGAGGGGCATCCCCACCCGCCAGCCCCCCATCCCTGCACCCCAGCAGCCCCCCAAACCCCACCCAGCACCCCAAACCCCACCCAGCTCCCCAAACCCCACCCCAGGGCTCTCCCTAACCCCCTCCCTTGTGTCACCAGAGAGCCTGGGGCTGACCCCAGCATCCCGCTCTCCCCGTGAGGAGCATCCCCACCCACCAGCCCCCCATCTCTGCACCCCAGCAGCCCCCCAGCAGAACCCCAAACCCCACCCAGCACCCCAAACCCCACCCTGCACCCCAAATCCCACCCCAGGACTCTCCCTAACCCCCTCCCATGTCTCTGGGAGCCTGGGGTGCTGCACCACAGAGCCTGGGGCTGACCCCAGCATCCCGGTCTCCCCGCGAGGAGCATCCCCACCCCCCAGCCCCTCATCCCTGCACCCCAGCAGCCCCCCAGCAGAACTCCAAACCCCACCCAGCACCCCAAACCCCACCCAGCACCCCAAACCCTACCCTGCACCCCAAACCCCACCCCAGGGCTCTCCCTAACCCCCTCCCTTGTGCCACCACAGAGCCTGGGGCTGACCCCAGCATCCCGGTCTCCCCGCGAGGAGCATCCCCACCCGCCAGCCCCCCATCCCTGCACCACACAGCACCCCAGTATCCCCCCAGCAGCACCCCAAATCCCACCCCAGGACTCTCCCTAACCCCCTCCCACATCTCTGGGATCCCAGCCCTGGTGCACCACAGAGCCTGGGGCTGACCCCAGCATCCCGCTCTTCCCGCGAGGAGCATCCCCACCCGCCAGCCCCCCATCCCTGCACCCCAGCAGCCCCCTGCCCAGGGCAGACCTGGAGCTCGGGCGACTTCTGGCTGAGGTCGGCGAAGGCGTCGCCCAGGGCGTGCTGGGTGTGCAGCAGGCTGTAGAGGTGGGTGGTGAGCGCCCGTGCCAGCTGCAGCACGCACTCGTACTTGCGCTTGGTCTCCCGCAGCAGCTCGATCTGCGTCTCCAGCTCCAGGTCCACCGTGCGCGACCCCCGCCCGAACCGCTCCGAGATCAGCTGCTTGGTGCACTGGGAGGGGGGGGAAAGGGGTCTTAGGAGAGCACAGCCTGTGGTGGAGGGGGGCCCTGAGGGGCTCCGGAGGGTCCCTGAGGGGCTGTGGAAGGACCTTGGGTTGCCAGGGAGGGTCCCTGGGGTGCCACAGAGGGGCCTGAGGTGCCAGGGAGGGACCCTGGCGTGCTGCAGAGGGTCCCTGAGGTGCTGTTGAGGGTCTCTGGGGTGCCAGGGAGGGTCCTGAGGGGCTGCAGAGGGTCCCTGGGGTGCCACAGAAGGTCCCCAAGGTGCTGCAGAGGGTCCCTGAGGTGTTGTGGAAGGTTTCTGGTGTGATGCAGAGGGTCCCTGGGGTGCCAGGGAGGGTCCCCATGGTGCCGTAGAGGGACCCTGGGGTGCCAGGGAGGGTCTTGAGGTGCCAGGGGATGACTCCAGGGTGCTGTGGAGGGACCCTGGGGTGCCACAGAGGGTCCTGAGGTGCCAGGGAGGGACCCCAGGGTGCTGTGGAGGACCTTGGGGTGCCAGGGAGGGTCCCCAGGGTGCCACAGAGGGTCCCTGGGGTGCCAGGGAGGGACCCCAGGGTGCTGTGGAGGACCTTGGGGTGCCAGGGAGCGTCCCCAGGGTGCCACAGAGGGTCCCTGGGGTGCCACAGAGGTGCCTGAGGTGCGAGGGAGGGACCCTGGCGTGCTGCAGAGGGTCCCTGAGGTGCTGTTGAAGGACCTTGGGTTGCCAGGGAGGGTCCCTGGGGTGCCACAGAGGGGCCTGAGGTGCCAGGGAGGGACCCTGGCGTGCTGCAGAGGGTCCCTGAGGTGCTGTTGAGGGTCTCTGGGGTGCCAGGGAGGGTCCTGAGGGGCTGCAGAGGGTCCCTGGGCTGCCACAGAGGGTCCCCAAGGTGCTGCAGAGGGTCCCTGGGGTGCCACAGTGGGTCCTGAAGTGCCAGGGAGGGTCCCCAGGGTGCTGTGGAGGGACCCTGGGGTGTCACAGAGGCTCCTGAGGTGCCAGGGGATGACCCCAGGGTGCCACAGAGGGTCCCCAAGGTGTTATAGAGGGGCCCCAAGGTGCCAGGGAGGGTCCTGAGGTGCCAGGGAGGGTCCCCAGGGTGCTGTGGAGGGACCTTGGGGGGGACCTTGGGGTGCCAGGGAGGGTCCCCAGGGTGCTACAGAGGGTCCCTGGGGTGCCAGGGAGGGTCCTGAGGTGCCAGGGAGGGACCCCAGGGTGCTGTGGAGGGACCCTGGGGTGCCAGGGAGGGTCCCCAGGGTGCCACAGAGGGTCTCTGGGGTGGCAGGGAAGGTCCTGAGGTGCCAGGGAGGGACCCTAGGGTGCTGTGGAGGGTCCCTGGGGTGTCACAGAGGGTCCTGAGGTGGCAGGGGATGACCCCAGGGTGCCACAGAGGGTCCCCAAGGTGTTATAGAGGGGCGCCAAGGTGCTGCAGAGGGTCCCCGAGGTGCTGTGGGGGTTCTGAGGGTACCATGGAGGGGCCCCAAGGTGCCAGGGAGGGTCCTGAGGTGCCAGGGAGGGTCCCCAGGGTGCTGTGGAGGGACCTTGGGGGGGACCTTGGGGTGCCAGGGAGGGTCCCTGGGGTGCCACAGAGGGTCCCTGGGGTGCCAGGGAGGGACCCCAGGGTGCTGTGGAGGACCTTGGGGTGCCAGGGAGGGTCCCCAGGGTGCCACAGAGGGTCCCTGGGGTGCCACAGAAGGTCCCCAAGGTGCGAGGGAGGGACCCTGGCATGCTGCAGAGGGTCCCTGAGGTGCTGTTGAGGGTCTCTGGGGTGCCAGGGAGAGTCCCGAGGTGTCAGGGTGGGTCCCCAAGGTGCTGTGGAAGGACCTTGGGTTGCCAGGGAGAGTCCTGAGGTGCCAGGGAGGGTCCCCAGGGTGCCACAGAGGGTCCCTGGGGTGCCAGGGAGGGACCCTGGCATGCTGCAGAGGGTCCCTGAGGTGCTGTTGAGGGTCTCTGGGGTGCCAGGGAGGGTCCTGAGGGGTTGCAGAGGGTCCCTGGGGTGCTGTTGAGGGTCTCTGGGGTGCCAGGGAGGGTTCTGAGGGGCTGCAGAGGGTCCCTGGGGTGCCACAGAGGGTCCCCAAGGTGCTGCAGAGGGTCCCTGAGGTGTTGTGGAAGGTTCCTGGTGTGATGCAGAGGGACCCTGGGGTGCCACAGAGGGTCCTGAGGTGCCAGGGTGGGTCCTCAAGGTGCTGTGGAAGGACCTTGGGTTGCCAGGGAGAGTCCTGAGGTGCCAGGGAGGGTCCCCAGGGTGCCACAGAGGGTCCCTGGGGTGCCAGGGAGGGTCCCCAGGGTGCCACAGAGGGTCCCTGGGGTGTGAGGGAGGGACCCTGGCATGCTGCAGAGGGTCCCTGGGGTGCTGTTGAGGGTCCCTGGGGTGCCAGGGAGGGTCCTGAGGGGTTGCAGAGGGTCCCTGGGGTGCCACAGAGGGTCCCCATGGTGCTGCAGAGGGTCCCTAGGTTGCTGTGGAGGGACCTTGGGGGGGACCTTGGGGTGCCAGGGAGGGACCCAGGGTGCTGTGGAGGGTCCCTGGGGTGGCAGGGAGGGTCCCTGGGGTGCGAGGGAGGGACCCTGGCATGCTGCAGAGGGTCCCTGAGGTGCTGTTGAGGGTCTCTGGGGTGCCAGGGAGGGTCCTGAGGGGTTGCAGAGGGTCCCTGGGGTGCCACAGAGGGTCCCCAGGGTGCTGTGGAGGGACCTTGGGGGGGACCTTGGGGTGCCAGGGAGGGTCCCCAGGGTGCCAGGGAGGGACCCCAGGGTGCCAAAGAGGGTCTCTGGGGTGGCAGGGAGGGTCCTGAGGTGCCAGGGAGGGACCCCAGAGTGCTGTGGAGGGAACTTGGGGTGCCAGGGAGGGTCCCCAGGGTGCCACAGAGGGTCCTGAGGTGCCAGGGAGGGACCCAGGGTGCTGTGGAGGGACCCTGGGGTGGCAGGGAGGGTCCCCAGGGTGCCACAGAGGGTCTCTGGGGTGGCAGGGAGGGTCCTGAGGTGCCAGGGAGGAACCCCAGGGTGCCAAAGAGGGTCTCTGGGGTGGCAGGGAGGGTCCTGAGGTGCCAGGGAGGGACCCCAGGGTGCTGTGGAGGGACCCTGGGGCGGCACCGAGGGTCCCCGGGGTGCTGCAGAGGGGTCCCCCCGCTCCCAGCCCCCCCTGCCCCCCGTGGGGTGGGGGTCTCACCTTGTAGGTGTTGATGCCCCACTTCCTGACGATGTCCAACTTCTCCACGGCGATGCCCCGCACCAGCTCCTCCCCCCCCAGCGCCGCGCCGGGCAGCGGGGGGTGCAGCCCCGAGCCTGCAACACACACCCGGCTCAGGGGGGCACAGCCCCCCAAAACACGGCCCCCCACCCCTGCCCCCCCCCCGCCCCGGGGCGGCTGTGAAGCCCAGTGAAGCCCACCGGGGGCAGCACCCACCCCATCCAGCCCCCATGGCGGGGTGTGCCCCCTGGTACCTGGTCTGGGAGCCCTTGGGGGGCACTGGGAGCCCTGGGGGGGACTGGGAGCACTTGGGGGGGTACTGGGAGCTCTTGAGGGGCAATGGGAACACTTGGGGGGGACTGGGAGCACTTGGGGGGGACTGGGAGCTCTTGAGGGGCAATGGGAACACTTGGGGGGGACTGGGAGCTCTTGGGGGGCACTGGGAGCACTTGGGGGGCACTGGGAGCCCTTGGGGGGGCACTGGGAACTCTTGGGGGGCACTGGGAGCCCTTGGGGGGCAATGGGAGCCCTTGGGGGGCAATGGAAGTTCTTGGGGGGCACTGGGAGCCCTTGGGGGGCACTGGGAGCCCACCCCCCACCCTGCCAGGCTGAGGGGGGGTCACACACAGACCCCTGGGTGCTGGAAGCAGCTCCCCCAGCCCCACTGCTGGTGGGGTGGTGGGTGCTGTGACGCGGTGCCCGGTGGGTGCCCCCTGGTACCTGCTCTGGAAGCCCTTGGGGGGGCACTGGGAGCCCTTGGGGGGGCACTGGGAGCCCTTGGGGGGCAATGGGAGCCCTTGGGGGGGCACTGGAAGCTCTTGGGGGGCACTGGGAGCCCTTGGGGGGCACTGGGAGCACTTGGAGGGGCACTGGGAGCTCTTGGGGAGCACTGGGAGCCCTTGGGGGGCACTGGGAGCTCTTGGGGGGCACTGGGAGCACTTGGGGGGCAATGGGAGCACTTGGGGGGGCACTGGGAGCCCTTGGGGGGCACTGGGAGCTCTTGGGGGGCACTGGGAGCACTTGGGGGGGCACTGGGAGCACTTGGGGGGCAATGGGAGCCCTTGGGGGGCACTGGGAGCTCTTGGGGAGCACTGGGAGCCCTTGGGGGGCAATGGGAGCCCTTGGGGGGCACTGGGAGCCATTTGGGGGGGCAATGGGAGCCCTTGGGGGGCACTGGGAGCTCTTGGGGAGCACTGGGAGCCCTTGGGGGGCACTGGGAGTCCTTGGGGGGCACTGGGAGCCCTTGGGGCACAGCTCAGAGACCCCAGCTCAGCCCAGGCACCCCGAGTCGGGGTGAGGGGCTGTGTGGGTGGCTGAGGGTCCCCGGCAGGGCCCAGGCACCCCGAGGTGGGGTGAGGGGCTGTGGGGGGGGGTGGCTGAGGGACCCCAGCATGGCCCAGGCACCCTGAGGCAGGGTGAGGGGCTTGGGCACGGCCCAGGTGCCCTGAGGTGCGGTGAGGGGCTTCAGGGGTGGCTGAGGGACCCCAGCCTGGCCCAGGCGCCCCAAGTCGGGGTGAGGGGCTTGGCCAGGGGCTCTTTGGGTGACTCAGGGACCCCGGCAGGGCCCAGGCACCCCGAGTCGGGGTGAGGGGCTGTGGAGGTGGCTGAGGGACCCCAGCTCAGCCCAGGCACCCCAAGTCGGGGTGAGGGGCTATGTGGGTGGCTGAGGGACCCCAGCCTGGCCCAGGCACCCCGAGGTGGGGTGAGGGGCTGCAGGGGTGGCTCAGGGACCCCAGCCCAGCCCAGGCACCCCAAGTCGGGGTGAGGGGCTATGTGGGTGGCTGAGGGACCCCAGCCTGGCCCAGGCACCCCGAGGTGGGGTGAGGGGCTGCAGGGGTGGCTCAGGGACCCCAGCCCGGCCCAGGTGCCCCGAGGTAGGGTGAGGGGCTCGGGCACGGCCCAGGCACCCCGAGTCGGGGTGAGGGGCTGTGTGGGTGGCTGAGGGACCCCAGCCCAGCCCAGGCGCCCCAAGTTGGGGTGAGGGGCTGCAGGGGGGTCTGAGGGACCCCAGCCCGGCCCAGGCTCCCTGAGTCGGGGTGAGGGGCTGTGGGGGGGGTCTGAGGGACCCCAGCAGGGCCCGGGCGCCCCAAGTCGGGGTGAGGGGCTGTGGGGGTGGCTGAGGGACCCCAGCCCGGCCCAGGCACCCCGAGTCAGGGTGAGGGGCTTGGCCAGGGGCTCTGTGGGTGGCTCAGGGACCCCGGCAGGGCCCAGGCACCCCGAGGCAGGGTGAGGGTCTCGGACAGGGGCTGTGTGGGTGGCTGAGGGACCCCAGCCCGGCCCAGGCACCCCGAGGTGGGGTGAGGGGCTGTGGGGGTGGCTGAGGGACCCCAGCGCAGCCCAGGCGCCCCGAGTCGGGGTGAGGGGCTGCAGGGGTGGCTGAGGGACCCCAGCTTGGCCCAGGCGCCCCGAGTCGGGGTGAGGGGCTGTGGGGGTGGCTGAGGGACCCCAGCTTGGCCCAGGCTCCCCGAGTCGGGGTGAGGGGCTGCAGGGGGGGCTGAGGGACCCCAGCCCAGCCCAGGCACCCCGAGGTAGGGTGACGGGCTCGGGCACGGCCCAGGCACCCCGAGTCGGGGTGAGGGGCTGTGGGGGTGGCTGAGGGACCCCAGCTTGGCCCAGGCGCCCCGAGTCGGGGTGAGGGGCTGTGGGGGTGGCTGAGGGTCCCCGTCGGGGCCTCGGGGGTCTCGGGCGGGCGCGGTACCTGCGGAGGCGCCGGCCTGCTGGGCCATCCGGCTGGCGGCCACCGCGCTGGGGGGGACGGCGGCTCCTCGGGGCGGGGGAGGGTGGAGATGGCGGCCTGGAAACGGGGGGGCTGTGGGGGCTGGGGGGAGCGGGGAGGGGAGGGGGCGGCGGGACGGGCGGCCAGGAGGGGGATGAGCGTGCGGTGGGAGGGGAGCAGCAGGGGACAGCGAGGGGACAGCGTGAGCCGGATGCTGGGCACCCCCTCCCCAGCCGGGCACCCCCTCCCCAGCCAGGCACCCCCTCCCCAGCCGGGCACCCCCTCCCCAGCCAGGCACCCCCTCCCCAGCCGGGCACCCCCTCCCCAGCCAGGCACCCCCTCCCCAGCCGGGCACCCCCTCCCCAGCTGGGCACCCCCTCCCCAGCCGGGCACCCCCTCCCCGTGCCCCCAGCAGCCCTGTCAGCTGGGGGGGGGTCTCTGCGCCCCAGGAGCGCCGGTGGGATGGGGATGGGGATGGGGACACGGGCAGGGTCCCGCAGCCGGATGCGGCTCTGGAGACCCCCGGGCTGGGACTGGGGTGACATGGGGACCGTGAGGGACCTTGGGTGAGACGTGGCTGCCCCGGAGCTGCCCCCCAGCCAGCCCAGCACCCACCAGGCCGGTGCCAGGCTCCTGGGGTGGGGGGACTGCCAGGGCTGTGGGCTGGGGAGGCTGGGTGGGCAGGGGGCTGGGTGGGGAGACCTGGGGCTCCCTGGTCCTGGGGCTCCCTGGTCCTGGGGCTCCCTGGCCCTGAAGCTCCTTGGTCCTGCAGCTCCAGAGCCCTGTGGCTCCTGGATCCTGGGGCTCTCTGATCCTGTGGCTCCCAAGCCCTGAAGCTCCTGGATCCTGTGGCTCCCTGGTCCTGGGGGTCCCTGGCCCTGAAGCTCCTGGATCCTGAGGCTCCCTGATCCTGTGGCTCCCGGATCCTGAGGTTCCCTGGTCCTGCAGCTCCAGAGCCCTGCAGCTCCTGGATCCTGAGGCTCCCTGGCCTTGTAGCTCCTGGGTCCTGAAGCTCCCTGGTCCTGGGGGTCCCAAGCCCTTAAGCTCCCAAGCCCTGTGGCTCCCTGGTCCTCTGGCTCCTGGGCCCTCTGGCTCCCTGGCCCTCTGGCTCCTGGGGCTCCCAGGCCCTGAAGCTCCTTGGTCCTGGGGCTCCCGAGCCCTGTGGTTCCCTGATCCTGCGGCTCCAGAGCCCTGCGGCTCCTGGATCCTGTGGCTCCCTGACCCTGTGGCTCCCAAGCCCTGAAGCTCCTGGATCCTGAGGCTCCCTGATCCTGAGGCTCCCTGGCCTTGCAGCTCCTGGGTCCTGAAGCTCCCTGGTCCTGGGGGTCCCGAGCCCTGAAGCTCCCAAGCCCTGCAGTTCCCTGACCCTCTGGCTCCTGGATCCTGGGGCTCCCAGGCCCTGAAGCTCCTGGATCCTGTGGCTCCCTGATCCTGTGGCTCCTGGATCCTGAGGTTCCCTGGTCCTGCAGCTCCTGGATCCTGTGGTTCCCTGATCCTGTGGCTCCCGAGCCCTGAAGCTCCTGGATCCTGAGGCTCCCTGATCCTGAGGCTCCCTGGCCTTGCAGCTCCTGGGTCCTGAAGCAGCCTGGTCCTGAGGGTCCCAAGCCCTTAAGCTCCCAAGCCCTGTGGCTCCCTGGCCCTCTGGCTCCCTGGCCCTCTGGCTCCTGGGGCTCCCAGGCCCTGAAGCTCCTTGGATCTGTGGCTCATGAGCCCTGTGGTTCCCTGATCCTGCGGCTCTAGAGCCCTGTGGCTCCTGGATCCTGTGGCTCCCTGGTCCTGTGGCTCCCTGGTCCTGTGGCTCCCTGGTCCTCTGGCTCCCTGGTCCTCTGGCTCCCTGGTCCTGGGGGTCCCTGGTCCTGGGGGTCCCTGGTCCTGGGGGTCCCTGGTCCTGGGGGTCCCGAGCCCTTAAGCTCCCAAGCCCTGCGGCTCCCTGGCCCTCTGGCTCCCTGGCCCTCTGGCTCCCTGGTCCTCTGGCTCCCTGGCCCTCTGGCTCCCTGGCCCTCTGGCTCCTGCATCCCGTGTCTCCCTGCTTCTGTGGCTCCCAGGCCCTGTGGCTCCTGGATGCTGAGGCTCCCTGGTGCTGCAGCTCCTGGTCCCTCCCTGCCCCCAGAGAGCCTCCCCCCAGCCCCAGGACCCCGGCCAACCTTTGATGGTGCTGGTGGGGATGATGCCTTCGGCTGTGCCCCCGTATCCACCAGACACGATGCTGGTTTCGTTGAGGTTGGGCCCCGACACCATCACCTGCTGCAGGTCCTGGAGCGCAGGGGAGAGCGCGGGGAGCTGGCAGAGCAGCACAACACGGCCCTGCCCACCCCCTCCCCAGCCCAGGGAGCCGGGCAGGGGGCTCAGGGCCCCCCCACAGACCTGCTCCAGCCCGTCGTCCTCAGGCAGGCTGCCCGTGTCCCCGTTGCTGCTGATGGGGATCTCCATGGTGGCGGCCTTGCTCATGATCCCGTCCGACATCCTCAGGGCCTGCGACAGGACAGACCCTGCTGGGGACGGGGGCTGGGGGGCTTTGGGGTGGGGGCAGCTCTGACGGCTGAGGAGAGGGCAGGAGGAGGCAGGGCAGGGCAAAGGGGGGAGCCCGGGGCAGGGGGAAGCCTGGGGTGGGGCAAGGGGTACCCGGGCAAGGGGGGAGCCTGGGGCAAGGGGGGAGCCTGGGGCAGGGCAAGGGGGGAGGGAGCCTGGGGCAGGGGGAAGCCTGGGGCAGGGCAAGGGGGGAGCCCGGGGCAAAGGGGGGAGCCCGGGGCAAGGGGGGAGCCTGGGGCAGGGCAAAGGGGGGAGGGAGCCTGGGGCAGGGGGAAGCCTGGGGCAAGGCAAGGGGGGAGCCCGGGGCAAAGGGGGGAGCCCGGGGCAGGGGGAAGCCTGGGGTGGGGCAAGGGGGACCCAGGCAAGGGGGGAGCCCAGGGCAAGGGGGGAGCCCGGGGCAGGGCAAGGGGGGAGCCCGGGGCAGGGCAAGGGGGGAGGGAGCCTGGGGCAGGGGGAAGCCTGGGGCAGGGCAAGGGGGACCCGGGCAAGGGGGGAGCCCAGGGCAAGGGGGGAGCCCGGGGCAGGGGGAAGCCCAGGGCAGGGGGAAGCCCAGGGCAAGGGGGGAGCCTGAGGTGGGGCAAGGGGGGAGCGTGGGGCAGCGCAAGGGGGGAACTCAGAGCAGGGGGCAGCCCGGGGTGGGTAGAGGGGCCCGGGATAGGGCTGGGGGGTCCGGGCAGGGGGACGCCAGGCAAGGCAGGGGGGAGCCCGTGTGCCCCCGGGACCCTCCCCCCGCCCCCCCCCCCGGCTCCGGGCCGGGCCCAGCGCCACGTCCGCAGCGCCCAGACCGGCCGGGGCACATTCCGGGGGGGTGGCCCGGCCCGGCCCCGCCCCCGGCCCGTTATCTGCCCGGGACACGGACACGGACACGACACGGGGCCGCTTCGGCCCCGCAGCGGGGCGGGGGGGGGGTCGGCGCCCCCCCAGCCGGCGAGGGGCAGGGGCTGCCCGGACCCCCCTGCCCTGCCTGGCATCCCCCTGCCCCCCCATGCCCGGCCCCCCCCGCCCCGCCTGGCATCCCCCTGCCCCCCCCCCCCGCCCCTGCCCGGCCCCCCCCTGCCCCGCCTGGCATCCCCCTGCCCCCCCCCTGCCCCGCCTGGCATCCCCCTGCCCCCCCCCTGCCCCTGCCTGGGCTCCCTCCTGCCCCCCCGGCATCCCCCTGCCCCCCCCGTGCTCCCTGTACCCAGCCCGGGCTCCCCTTACCCTGCCCCGGGACCCCCCTGCCCCAGACCCCCGGGAGGGCGCCCACCCGCCCCCTGCCCTGGCCCTGCCCCCCCCCCCCCCCCGCCCTGTCCCGGGTCCCCATTGCCCGGCCCAGGCACCCCCGCGGCCCCGACTGGCCCCCCGCCCGGGCTCCCCCCTGCCCGGGCCGCCCCCCCACCGGGCCCCCATTGCCCTGCCCGGGCTCCACGCGGCCCCGGCTGGCCCCCGGCCCGAGCTCCCCCCCCGCCCGGGCTCCCCCCTGCCCAGCCTCAGGCCCCGTGCAGGGCGCCCACCCCCCTCCATCCCGCCCCGCACCCCCAGCCCCGCACCCCCGGCCCCGCACCCCCGTCCCGGCCCCGCACCCCCGTCCCGGCCCCGCACCCCCATCCCAGCCCCGCACCCCCGTCCCGGCCCCGCACCCCCCGGCCCCGCATCCCCAGCCCTGCACCCCCGGCCCGTCCCGGCCCCGCAGCCCCGGCCCCGCCGCCCCCCAGCCCCGCACCCCCCGGCCCCGCAGCCCCCGGCCCCGCACCCCCGTCCCGTCCCGTCCCGGCCCCGCACCCCCGTTCCGGCCCCGCACCCCCCGGCCTCGCACCCCCCGGCCCGTCCCGGCCCCGCCGCCCCCCAGCCCCGCGCCCCCCGGCCCCGCACCCCCGGCCCGGCCCCGCACCCCGACCCAGCCCCGCACCTGCGCGGGCGCGGCCGCGGCCGGGCCCCCCGCCCGGAGCTGGCACCGCGCTCGGCCGGGCCCGGGACGCGCCGGAAGCCGCGTCAGCCGCGGGGCTGCCGGGAGCGGCCGGGCCCGGAAGAGCCGGCGGGGCGGCCCCGGGCGCGGGCTGGGGACGGGCCGGGACCCCCCCCCCTCCTCCCCCGGCATGGAGCCGGCGGCCGAGCACCAGCAGCAGCTGCGCAGCGTGAGCGCGGGGGCGGCTGGGGGCGCGGGGGGACCCGGGGGGCGTGGGGGGTCCCGGGGGGCGCGGGGTGTCTGGAGAGCCCCACAGGGGGGGCCGGGGTCCGGGGGGCGTGGGGGGACCCGGGGGGTGCGGGGGGACTCGGGGGGTGTAGGGTGTCTGGAGAGCCCCAGGGGGGTCCGGGAGATGCGGGGGGACCCGGGGAGCGTGGGGGGACCCGGGGGGTGTGGGGTGACCCGGGGGATGCGGGGGTACCCGGGGACTGTGGGGTGTCTGGAGAGCCCCAGGGGGGTCCAGGGGATGTGGGGGGACCCGGGTGATGCGGGGGGACCCGGGGGGATCCGGGGGGACCCGGGGGATGCGGGGTGAACCGGGGGTGCGGGGTGTCTGGAGAGCCCCACAGGGGGGTCCGGGGTCCGGGGGGCGCGGGGGGACCCGGGGGGTGCGGGGGGACTCGGGGTGTCTGGAGAGCCCCAGGGGGGTCCGGGGGGCGGCTGGGGGCGCGGGGGGACCCGGGGAACGTGGGGGGACCCTTGGGATGCGGGGGGACCCGGGGCCTGTGGGGTGTCTGGAGAGCCCCAGGGGGGTCCGGGGGCGGCTGGGGGCGTGGGGGGACCTGGGGAGCGTGGGGGGACCCGGGGGGTGTGGGGGGACCCGGGGGATGCGGGGGGTACCCGGGGACTGTGGGGTGTCTGGAGAGCCCCAGGGGGGACCCGGGGGATGCGGGGTGAACCGGGGGGTCTGGGGTGTCTGGAGAGCCCCCGGGGGGTGCGGGGGGACTCGGGGTGTCTGGAGAGCCCCAGGGGGGTCCAGGGGATGCGGGGGGACCCAGGTGATGCGGGGGGACCCGGGGGGTGTGGGGTGTCTGGAGAGCCCCAGGGGGTCTGGGGTCTGGGGGATGTGGGGTGACCCGGGTGATGCGGGGGGACCCGGGGGGCGTGGGGTGTCTGGGGGTGTCCAGTGTCTGGGCTGCTCCAGAGGTGGCCAGGGATGCCCCGGGGGATGTAGGGGGTCCGATGATGCGGGGTGCCCCGGGGATGTGGGGTGTCTCAGGAGCCCCGGGGATGTGGGGTGTCTGTGGGAGCCCCGGGGGGTCCAGGGGATGTGGGGTGTCTCAGGAGCCCCGGGGATGTGGGGTGTCTGGGGGAGCCCCAGGGGTGTCCAGGGAATGTGGGGTGTCTATGGGAGCCCCAGGGATGTGGGGTGTCCAGGGTGTGTCCAGTGCCTGGGGGCTGCGGGGTGACTCAGAGGTGGATGTGGGGTGTGCGGTGTCTGGGGGAGCCCCGGGGGATGTTGGGGTTCCGGAGGATGTGGGGAGCCCCGGGAATGTGGGGGGTCCAGGGATGTCCGGTGTCCAGGGGATGTGGGGTGTCTGGGAGCCCCAGGGGTGCCCCGGGGATGTGGGGTGTCTGGGGGTACCCTGGGGGTGTGGGGTGACCTGGTGGGGTGTCTGGTGTCCAGGGGATATGGGGTGTCCAGGGGATGTGGGGTGCCCTGTGGTTGTCTGGGGGTGCCCTTGGGGAGGAGCAATGCCTGGGGGATGTTGGGTGTCCAGGGAGCTCTGGGGGTGTCCAGGGGATGTGGGGTGACCTGGGGGTGCCCCAGGGGTGTCCAGGGGATGTGGGGTGCCCCTGGAGTGTCTGGGGGATGTGGGGTGTCCCAGCAGGTGTCCAGGGGATGTGGGGTGTCTGGGGAGCCCCAGGGGTGTCCAGGGGATGCGGGGTGCCCCAGGGGTGTCTGGGGGATGCAGGGTGTCCCAGAGGGTGTCCAGGGAGCCCTGGGGGTGTCCAGGGGATACAGGGTGCCCCGGGGGTGCCTGGGGGTGCCCCAGGGGTGTCCAGGGAGTGCCGGAGTGTCCAGGGGATGTGGGGTGCCCCTGGGGTGTCTGGGGGATGTGGGGTGTCCCAGAGGGTGTCCAGGGGATGCGGGGTGCCTCAGGGG
The DNA here is from genome assembly GCF_964237585.1 of Gallinula chloropus. NCBI lineage: Eukaryota > Metazoa > Chordata > Aves > Gruiformes > Rallidae > Gallinula > Gallinula chloropus. The sequence goes on from NW_028168786.1 coordinate 24,541, forward strand.
TGTCTGGGGGATGTGGGGTGTCCCAGAGGGTGTCCAGGGAGCCCTGGGGGTGTCTAGGGGATGTGGGGTGCCCCAGGGGTGTCCAGGGGATGCAGGGTGCCCCTGGGGTATCTGGGGGATGTGGGGTGTCCCAGAGGGTGTCCAGGGGGTGCGGGATGCCTCGGGGGTGTCTTGGGGATGCGGGGTGTCCCAGAGGGTGTCCCTGGGGGTGCCTGGGGGATGCGGGGTGTCCCTGGGGGTGTCCAGGGGATGTGGGGTGCCCCAGGGGTGTCCAGGGAGCCCTGGGGGTGTCCAGGGGATGCGGGGTGCCTCAGGGGTGTCTGGGGGATGTGGGGTGTCCCAGAGGGTGTCCAGGGAGCCCTGGGGGTGCCCAGGGGATGCGGGGTGCCTCGGGGGTGCCCGGGGGTGCCCCGGGGGTGCCCGGGGGATGCGGGGTGCCTCAGGGGTGTCTGGGGGATGTGGGGTGTCCCAGAGGGTGTCCAGGGAGCCCTGGGGGTGCCCAGGGGATGCGGGATGCCTCAGGGGTGCCCGGGGGTGCCCCGGGGTGCTGGGTGCCCCCAGGCCGGGGTGTGTGAGCCGCTGCCCCCCCAGCTGCGGGACTTCCTGCTGGTCTACAACCGGATGACGGAGCTCTGCTTCCGCCACTGCGTCTGCAACCTCAACTACCGGCTGCTCACCGGGCGGGAGGTGAGGCCTGGGGGCGCTGGGACCCCCGCCCGGGCCCCCCCAGCCCCGCCCTGACTCCCCCTCCCCGCAGGAGACGTGCCTGGACGCCTGTGCTGGGAAGCTGGTGCGCTCCAACCACCGCCTGATGCGCGCCTACGTGGGGCTGATGCCCTCCATCCTGCAGCGCCGCGCCGCCGCCGCGCCCAGCGCGGCACAGGACGCACCCCCGGCACCGCCCCCGGGAACTGGGGCGCAGGGGACCCCTCCTGACCCCCCGCAGGGACCCTCGCTGGGGGCTGCTGGTGCTGGGCCGTAGCGCGGGGGTGGGTGGCTGCGGGGTGCGGCGGGTCCCCCATCGCCAGGAGGGACTTTGGGGGGGCCCGTGGGGCGCTCTGGGCCCCCGCTTGGGAGCAGCAGGTCCCCTCTGTACCGATACCTGACCCTGTGGGTCAGGGTCCTCTGGTCCGAGGGTCTCCCAGTGGGATCCGTCCCGTGCGACTGGGGCTGGTGGGGGCACCCAGACTGGGGTCACGGTGCCAGCGCCCCCCACCCAGTTTGGGGTGAGCCCACCCAGTTCAGGGTGAGCCCCAGGCTCTGTCCTGCCAGCCCCACGTGGAGCTTCCCTGCTCTGGGCTGGGGCTGCATCTGCACCCAGGAAACGGACTCCTGGTGCTAATAAAGCTCATCTTCGTTAACATCTCGCTGCTAACGAGCCGCAGGGGGAGCAGGGCCCTGGGTGGCACAGCCCCCCCAGGCTGGGGTTGCCACTGTCCCCCCAGGAGCCTCTTTGTCCCCACTTTGGTTCCCATCCCGGCTCCGTGGGCACCGGCCCTTCGTCCTGGGGGGGGTGGGAGTGGGTGGGGAGGGGCTGGAGGTGGCTGAGCCCCCGGTTGTGTGACAGACGTGGCGGTTTGGGGGTGCCAGGTGACGTTCCTGGCTGCTCAGGGCAGCCCCCCCAGTCTGGGGAGCCCCATTGAAAGGAGACGAGTGCAGGGGAAGGGGCTGGGGGGCCCTGGGGGGCAGCAGGGTGCCCATGACCAGCACCGTGCCCAGGGAGGCTGGTGGTGTCCTGGGGGGCAGCATCCCCCTCCCAACACCACCCTCCAGGTGTGAGGCAGCGTCTCCTGCATCACCTCCCACATCATCTGCATGTGCATCACCCCCTGCATCACCTCCAGCATCTCCTGCATGTGCATCAGCTCCTGCATCTCTCCCTGCATCACCTCCCGCATCTCCTGCATCTCCTGTATCTCCTGCCACATCACCTCCAGCATCTGCTGCATCACCTCCCACATCATCTGCATGTGCATCACCCCCTGCATCACCTCCTTCATCACCTCCAGCATCTCCTGCACCATCTGCACGTGCATCACCTCCAGCATCTCCCCCTGCATCACCTCCCACATCTCCTGCATGTGCATCACCTCCTGCATCTCCTGTATCTCCTGCCACATCACCTCCAACATCTGCTGCATCACCTCCCACATCACATCCTGCATCTCCTGCATCATCTGCATGTGCACCATCTCCTGCATCTCCCCCTGCATCTCCGGCATCTCCTCCCACATCACCCCCTGCATCACCTGCATGTGCATCACCTTCAGCATCTCCTCCTGCATCTGCATCACCTCCTGCATCTCCCCCTGCATCACCTTCCACATCGCCTCCCATATCTCCTGCATCTCCCCCCACATCACCCCCTGCATCTCCTGCATCACCCCCCACATCACCTGCATCTCCACCCCCATCACCCCCCACATCACCCCCTGCATCTCCTGCATCACCCCCCACATCACCCCCTGCATCTCCCCCCACATCACCGCCTGCATCTCCCCCTGCATCTCCTGCATCACCTCCTGCATCTCCCCCCACATCACCTGCATCTCCCCCCACATCACCCCCTGCATCTCCTGCATCACCCCCCACATCACCCCCTGCATCTCCCACCACATCTCCCCCTGCATCTCCTGCATCACTCCCCACATCACCTGCATCTCCCCCCACATCACCCCCTGCATCTCCCCCCCATCACCCCCCACATCACCCCCTGCATCACCCCCCACATCACCCCCCACATCACCCCCTGCATCTCCCACCACATCTCCCCCTGCATCTCCTGCATCACCCCCCACATCACCCCCTGCATCTCCCACCACATCACCCCCTGCATCTCCTGCATCACTCCCCACATCACGTGCATCTCCCCCCACATCACCCCCTGCATCTCCCCCCCATCACCCCCCACATCACCTGCATCACCCCCCACATCACCCCCTGCATCTCCTGCATCACCCCCCCCATCTCCCCCTGCATCCTCCCGTGGTGCCCAGGTGCAGCCACAAGGGGCCCAGTCTGATTCCCCACGTGCAGAACCAGCCCCGGGACGTCCCGCTGGGGTCAGGGACCCCCGAGCTGCCAGCACGGGGCCTCCTGTGTCCCCCCCTCCCTGCTGCACCCTGGGCCACGTGCCTGGTGCCCCTGGGACCCCCTGGAGCCCCCCAGCCCAGTGTCCGTGCTGCTGGGGTGCTGCTGGGGGTGCCCCCAGCGCGCTGGGTGCCAGGCTCAGGGCTGGGTGCTGCTGAGCAGCGGGGACGGGCTGGGGGGGGCGCAGAGGAGGGGGACAGGGCTGGTCTGAGGGCTGGGAGACCCGCTGTGCGTGAGGAACCAGGGAATCCCAGGCTGGGGGAGGGGGGAAGGGACCCTCCGAGCCCACCCAGTCCCCCCTGCAGTGCCAGGGACATCTTCACTAGAGCAGGGTGCTCAGAGCCACATCCACCCTGACCTGGGATGTCCCCAGGGATGGGGCCTCCCCCACCTCTCTGGGCACCCTGGGCCAGGGTCCCACCCCCCTCAGAGGGAAGTTGTTCCTCAGGTCTCCCCTAACCCTGCCCTGCTCCAGCTTAACCCACCCCCCCCAGCCCATCGCTCCAGGCCCTGGGAATGGGAAGGTCTGGGAGAGCTCCCTGAGGAGCCCCGTCGCATCCCTGGGTGGGCTTCTGGGGGTCTTGGGGAGGTGGGAGGTTCCTCTCCCAGCCCCCCCAGACTGCACCATCTCCCACCCCCAGGGCTCTGGCTCAGCCCATCCTGGGGTGCCCACTCACCCCTCTCACCCAGGGGCTCGCTGGAAGCTCCTTCCCCAGGACACAGACACCCCAGGGAGGACTGTGGATGCCCAACGGGTGCCCAGGGAGGCCAAAGGGTGCCCAAGGATGCCCAAGGAGGCCTGTGGATGCCCACGGGTGCCCAGGGAGCCCAAAGGGTGCCCACAGGTGCCCATGGAAGCCCAAGGATGCCCAAGGAGGCCTGTGGAGTCCCACAGATGCCCAAGGAGGTGTGTGGAGACCCAGGGATGCCCACAGATGCCCATGGAGACCCAGGGATGCCCAAGGAGACCCATGGATGTCCACAGGTGCCCATGGATGCCCATGGAGACCCATGGATGCCCAAGGAGACCCATGGATGTCCACAGATGCCCATGGATGCCCAAGGAGACCCATGGATGCCCACAGGTGCCCATAGATGCCCAAGGAGACCCATGGATGCCCACAGGTGCCCATGGAGGCCCAGGGATGCTGCTGTCCCCTCAGCAGCCCAGCCAAAGGCCCTGGCCCTCCCCGGGTGACCCCTCTCCCTGCTCACAGAGCAGCAGCCCCGCAGGGTGTCCCTGCGCCAACGCTCCCCTGTCCCACTCCAAACTCTGCCCTGGGCTCTGGGGGGGGGCTGCAGACAAACGAGCTCCAGCACTGGGTGCTCCTCCCAGCCCCGGGTGCTCCTCCCAGCCCCCTCTGGGGAAGGCTGCAGGGGTGGGAAGGGCCCCCCAGAGCCCATGGGGTCCCACCCCCTGCCCAAGCAGGGTCCCTAGGACAGGTCAGGGCTGGAATCTCTCCAGAGAAGGAGACTCCACACCCCCTGGGCAGCCTGGCCCAGGGCTCCCTCACTCTCACAGGCACAAAGTTCCTCCTGCCATCCCCATGGAGCTTCCTCTGCTCCAGCTGCACCCGCTGCCCCGTGTCCTGTCGCTGCCACCCCTGAGCAGAGCCTGGCTCTGGCCTCCTGACTCTCCCCCTTTCCATGTTTACAGACAGTGATGAGCTCACCCCTCAGTCTCCTCTTCTCCAGGCTGAAGAGCCCCAGCTCCCTCAGCCTCTCCTCACAAGGAGGGGGTTCCCCTCCCTCCATCACCTTGGTGTCCCTGTGCTGGGCTCTCCCAAGGAGTTCTGTGTCCTTCCTGAGCTGAGGGGCCCAGAGCTGGACCCAATATTCCAGGTAGGGTCTCACCAGGCAGAGCAGAGGGGCAGAAGGACCTCTCCTGACCTATTAACCATCCCCCTTCTCACACACAGAATCACAAGGGTGGAAAAGCCCTTTGAGATCATCAAGTCCAACCAATCCCATCCTGTGCTGCCCCAGCTCCCTGAGCACCTCATCTCCCCTCTGTTAAACACCCCCAGGGCTGGGGACTCAGCCCCTCCCTGGGCAGCCTGTGCCACAGCCCCACAACTCTGCCAGGGAAGAACTTTGCCCTCCCAGCTGAGCTGACCCTGCCCTGGGGCACCTTGAGCCCAGTGCCCCTTGTCCCATCTCCTGTCCCCTGGCTGCAGAGACCATCGCCCACCTCTCTGCACCCTCCTGGCAGGGCAGGGGAGGTGGGGAGAAGGGCTCCCCTCAGCCTCCTCTTCTCCAGGCTCAGCACCCCCAGCTCCCTCAGCTGCTCCTCAGAGGATTTGCCCTCCAGCCCCTTCCCCAGCCTGGTTGCCCTTCTCTGCACTCGCTCCAGGACCTCCCTGTCCTTCTGGTGCTGAGGAGCCCAGAACTGGACCCAGCACTCCAGCTGCAGCCTCCCCAGTGCCCAGCCCAGGGGCACAATCCCCTCCCCAGCCCCACTGGCCACGCTGGGTCTGGCACAAGCCAGGCTGCCCTTGGCCTTCCTGCCCCCCGGGCACACTGCTGGCTCCTGGTCAGTCCCAGTCACCCAACACCCCCAGGCCCCTCTCCCCACACCCCTCCCCAGCAGCCCAGTCCCCACACTGGTCCCTGGGGCTGCTCCAGGAGCTCGGTGGCTCAGAAGGACGCTGTGGCTGCAGGAGCTGCAGAAGGAGGCCCCAGGTACAGAAATAAATCGATATATTAGTGTACAAAACATGCTGCTTCCTCTGTACAGCCCCCAGGGGGGCGTGGGGGGTCCCCACCGGAGCTCCCACATATATAAATAAGGCCCAGACAGCTGCAAAGGGTATGTACAGCCCACGGGGGGCAGGGGGTGTGTGTGGGGTGTGGGGGGCTTCACGCCTGCTGCGGGGGGGCCCAGCCCCACCAAACCCAGGCGGGGGCTGCGCCCGTCCCGCGGGGATCCTTTCGACCACCCCCTCCCCCCTCCTGACACTCCCCTGGGGGGGTTGGGGGGGTCCTATCTTGAGGGGGGGAGGGGGGGTGTTCCTCATTTGAGGTCCACATCGAAGTCCAGCACCAGCAGCTTGGTCTCCTCGGTGCCGTTGCGGCTGCCCACGGCGCAGACCAGCTTGGTGTTGGAGGCGCGGATGCGCCAGACCACGCCGCCGCTGCCGCCGCTCTCCAGGGCCACCAGGTTCCGGACGAACTCCCCGGTCCTCAGGTCCCACAGCTTGACGGTGCCGTCGTCAGAGCTGGTCACCACGAACTTGGAGCTGAACTGCAGGCAGGTCACGGCGCTCTGGTGCTTGCTGGGGCCTGCGGGGCAGGGGAAGGGGACAGCGGGGACGTTGGGCACCCGTGGGCACCTCCCCAACCCGGCACCTGAGGCCAACGGGGTCAGGCATGGGCTGGGGGAAGGGATGGGGTGTTCCCTCAGTGGGTCTGGGGGGCACACTAAGTGCTCATTTCCCTGAGGGTGGGGAGGGGCTTCAGAGGGGTCTGGATCCATGGGCTGAGCCCAGGGGATGAGGTTGGACAGGGCCAAGGGCAGAGTCCTGCCCAGGGGACATGATGGGCTGAGCCATGAGCTGGGGGAAGGGATGGGGTGTTCCCTCAGTGGGTCTGGGGGTGACACTGAGCTGGGAGGAGGTGTGGGTCTGCCTGAGGGTGGGGAGGGGCTTCAGAGGGGTCTGGATCCATGGGCTGAGCCCAAGGGATGAGGTTGGACAGGGCCAAGGGCAGAGTCCTGCCCAGGGGACGTGATGGGCTGAGCCATGAGCTGGGGGAAGGGATGGGGTGTTCCCTCAGTGGGTCTGGGGGTGACACTGAGCTGGGAGGAGGTGTGGATCTGCCTGAGGGTGGGGAGGGGCTTCAGAGGGGTCTGGACAGGCTGGACCCATGGGCTGAGCCCAAGGGGATGAGGTTCAACCAGGCCAAGGGCAGAGTCCTGCCCATGGGACACAACAACCCCCAGCAGCTCCAGGCTGGGGAGACTGTCTGGAGAGCTGTCAGGCAGAGCAGGACCTGGGGGTGTTGGAATTCAGGGACGGGAGGTGGGAGCTGGTAGAGGGTTTGGGGAGGTTTCTGGGGGGGAGATGCACTGAGCTTGGGGTCTGGAAGAGGGGGGTGATGAGGAGCACCCTGCCCTTGGGCTGCCTGTGCTTCCTGGCTGCCTTCCTCTGCCCCTGGCATAGCACAGGGACAGTTGGACTTCATCTTAAAAGGCTTTTCCAACCTGGTGATGCTGTGATCACAGAATCCCAAGGCTGGAAAAGACCTTGGAAGATCATCCAGTCCAACCAATCCCACCCTGAGCTAAATCAGCTCCCTGAGCACCTCATCTCCCCTCTGTTAAACACCCCCCATCTCCTGTCCCCTGGCTGAAGAGACCATCGCCCACCTCTCTGCACCCTCCTGGCAGGGCAGGGGAGGTGGGGAGAAGGGCTCCCCTCAGCCTCCTCTTCTCCAGGCTCAGCACCCCCAGCTCCCTCAGCTGCTCCTCAGAGGATTTGCCCTCCAGCCCCTTCCCCAGCCTGGTTGCCCTTCTCTGCACTCGCTCCAGGACCTCCCTGTCCTTCTGGTGCTGAGGAGCCCAGAACTGGACCCAGCACTCCAGCTGCAGCCTCCCCAGTGCCCAGCCCAGGGGCACCATCCCCTCCCCAGCCCCACTGGCCACGCTGGGTCTGGCACAAGCCAGGATGCCCTTGGCCTTCCTGGCCCCCCGGGCACACTGCTGGCTCCTGGTCAGTCCCAGTCCCCCAACACCCCCAGGTCCTGCTCTGCCTGACAGCTCTCCAGACAGTCTCCCCAGCCTGGAGCTGCTGGGGGTTGTTGTGTCCCATGGGCAGGACTCTGCCCTTGGCCTTGTTGAACCTCATCCCCTTGGGCTCAGCCCATGGCTCCAGCCTGTCCAGACCCCTCTGAAGCCCCTCCCCACCCTCAGGCAGACCCACACCTCCTCCCAGCTCAGTGTCACCCCCAAACCCACTGAGGGAACACCCCATCCCTTCCCCCAGCTCATGGCTCAGCCCAGCACGTCCCACGGGCAGGACTCTGCCCTTGGCCCTGTCCAACCTCATCCCGTTGGGCTCAGCCCATCAATCCAGAGCCCTCTGAAGCCCCTGCCCACCCTCAGGCAGACCCACACCTCCTCCCAGCTCAGTGTCACCCCCAGACCCACTGAGGGAACACCCCATCCCTTCCCCCAGGTGATGGATAAAGATGTTGAACAAGACCAGACCCAGGACTGACATTCTGTGGTGTGTGTCAGATCCGCTCACCCAGCCCCCCAAACCCCCCCTGGGGAACACGGGGAGCCCAGGCTGCACCCCGAGCCCCGCACCCCGCTCACCCTGCAGGGTCTGCAGACACTGCCCGGTCTTGATGTCCCAGATCTTGACGGTGGAGTCGGCGTTGCCGGACACCAGGATGTTGTCGCGCAGCTCCATGCCGCTGGTGAGCGACTGGTGCCCCATCAGGGTGTGCAGGCAGTTCCCGCTCTCCACGTCCCACACGCGGATCGAGGTGTCCAGGGAGCCGCTCACGATGTGCGTCCCGTCGAACTGCCGCGGGACACGCGCTCAGCACGGGGGCTGCCCGGGGGGGAAGGGCAGGGGGCAGGGGGGGTCCTTCGCGGCACCGCAGGGCTCGGTGGGGTGCTGGATGGACTCAGTGGGGTGCTGGTTGGGCTCAGTGGGGTGCTGGCAGGACTCAGTGGGGTGCTGGCAGGACTCAGTGGGGTGCTCACATGCCCTTTGGCTCAGTAGGGTGCCCTTTGGCTCAGTGGGGTGCTGGCAGGACTCAGTGGGGTGCTTGTGAGCCCTTTGGCTCAGCGGGATGCTGGCAGGACTCAGTGGGGTGCTGGCAGGACTCAGTGGGGTGCTTGTGAGCCCTTTGGCTCAGCGGGATGCTGGCAGGACTCAGTGGGGTGCTGGCAGGACTCAGTGGGGTGCTTGTGAGCCCTTTGGCTCAGCAGGGTGCTGGCAGGCTCAGTGGGGTGCTGGCAGGACTCAGTGGGGTGCTCACATGCCCTTTGGCTCAGTAGGGTGCCCTTTGGCTCAGTGGGGTGCTGGCTGGGCTCAGTGGGGTGCCCTTTGGCTCAGTGGGGTGCCCTTTGGCTCAGTGGGGTGCTGGCTGGGCTCAGCGGGGTGTCCTTTGGCTCAGTGGGGTGCCAGCAGGGCTAAGTGGGTTGCTCATGAGCCCTTCAGGTAACTGGGGTGCTGGCTGGGCTAACTGGGGTGCTTGTGAGCCCTTTGGCTAAGTGGGGTGCCAGCAGGGCTAAATGGGGTGCTCACATGCCCTTTGGCTAAATGGGGTGCTGGCAGGACTCAGTGGGGTGCTGGCAGGGCTAAGTGGGGTGCTCACGTTCCCTTTGGCTCAGAGGGGTGCTGGGAGGACTCAGCGGGGTGCTCCTGAGCCCTCTGGCTCAGTGGGGTGCTGGCAGGCTCAGTGGGGTGCCAGCAGGCTCAGTGAGGTGCTGGCAGGGCTAACTGGGGTGCTCATGAGACCTTCAGGTAACTGGGGTGCTGGCAGGGCTAACTGGGGTGCTCATGAGACCTTCAGCTAACTGGGGTGCTGGCTGGGCTAACTGGGGTGCCAGCAGGGCTAAATGGGGTGCTCACATGCCCTTCGGGTAAATGGGGTGCTGGCAGGACTCAGTGGGGTGCTGGCTGGGCTCAGTGGGGTGCTCATGTGCCCTTCAGCTACGTGGGGTGCCAGCAAGGCTAAGTGGGGTGCCAGCAGGGCTACACGGGGTGCTCCTGAGCCCTTCAGCTTAACGGGGATTGGGGGGTCAGGGGGTGGGACTGGGGGGGTCAGGGGGTGGGATTGGCTGGGATTGGGGGTCAGGAGGTGGGATTGGCTAGGATTTAGGGTCAGGGGGTGGGATTGGGAGGTCATGGGGTGGGACTGGCTGGGATTGGGGGTCAGGGGGTGTGATTAGGCAGTCACGGGGTGGGACTGGGGGGGTCAGGGGGTGGGACTGGGGGGTCACCTGCAGGGAGTAGATGCGGTTGGTGTGTCCCTGCAGCGTGTGGGTGCAGAGGGAGCGGGTGGGATTTGGGGTTGTGGGGTGGGATTGGGGGTTGTGGGGTGGGATTAGGGGTCAGGGTGGGATTGGGGGGTCAGGGGGTGGGATTGGGGGGTCACCTGCAGGGAGTAGACGCGGTTGGTGTGTCCCTGCAGTGTGTGGGTGCAGAGGGAGCGGATGGGATTGGGGGGTCAGGGGGTGGGATTGGGGGGGTCACCTGCAGGGAGTAGACGTGGTGGGTGTGTCCCTGCAGCGTGTGGGTGCAGAGGGAGCGGGTGGGACTGGGGGTTGTGGGGTGGGATTGGAAGTTGTGGGGTGGGACTGGGGGGTCGGGGGTGGGATTGGGGAGTCGGGGGGTGGGATTGGGGGGTCAGGGGGTGGGATTGGCTGGGATTAGGGGGTCGGGGGGTGGGATTGGGAGTTGTGGGGTGGGATTGGGGGGTCGGGGGGTGGGATTGGGGGGTCGGGGGGTGGGATTGGCTGGGATTGGGGGGTCGGGGGGTGGGATTGGGGGTTGTGGGGTGGTATTAGGCAGTCATGGGGTGGGACTGGGGGTCACCTGCAGGGAGTAGACGCGGTTGGTGTGCCCCTGCAGCGTGTGGGTGCAGAGGGAGCGGGTGGGATTGGGGGGTCAGGGGGTGGGATTGGGGGGGTCAGGGGGTGGGATTGGGGGGTCAGGGGTGGGACTGGGGGTTGTGGGGTGGGACTGGGGGTCACCTGCAGGGAGTAGATGCGGTTGGTGTGTCCCTGCAGCGTGTGGGTGCAGAGGGAGCGGGTGGGACTGGGGGTTGTGGGGTGGGATTGGGGGGTCAGGGGTGGGACTGGGGGTTGTGGGGTGGGACTGGGGGTCAGGGGGTGGGATTGGGGGGTCACCTGCAGGGAGTAGACGTGGTGGGTGTGTCCCTGCAGCGTGTGGGTGCAGAGGGAGCGGGTGGGACTGGGGGTTGTGGGGTGGGATTGGAAGTTGTGGGGTGGGACTGGGGGGTCGGGGGTGGGATTGGGGAGTCGGGGGGTGGGATTGGGGGTCAGGGGGTGGGATTGGGGGGTCAGGGGGTGGGATTGGCTGGGATTAGGGGGTCGGGGGGTGGGATTGGGAGTTGTGGGGTGGGATTGGGGGGTCAGGGGGTGGGACTGGGGGGTCAGGGGGTGGGATGGGCTGGGATTGGGGGGTCAGGGGTGGGACTGGGGGGTCACCTGCAGGGAGTAGACGTGGTTGGTGTGTCCCTGCAGCGTGTGGGTGCAGAGGGAGCGGGTGGGACTGGGGGTTGTGGGGTGGGATTGGGGGGTCAGGGGGTGGGATTGGGGGTTCAGGGGGTGGGATGGGCTGGGATTGGGGGGTCAGGGGGGTGGGATTGGGGGTTCAGGGGGTGGGATTGGCTGGGATTAGGGGGTCGGGGGGTAGGATTGGGAGTTGTGGGGTGGGATTGGGGGATCAGGGGGTGGGATGGGCTGGGATTGGGGGGTCGGGGGGTGGGACTGGGGGGGTCAGGGGGTGGGATTGGGGGGTCAGGGTGTGGGATGGGCTGGGATTGGGGGGTTGTGGGGTGGGATTGGGGGGTTGTGGGGTGGGATTGGGGAGTCGGGGGGTGGGACTGGGGAGTCGGGGGGTGGGATTGGGGGGTCAGGGGGTGGGATGGGCTGGGACTGGGGGGTCGGGGGGTGGGATTGGGGGGTCACCTGCAGGGAGTAGACGCGGTTGGTGTGGCCCTGCAGCGTGTGGGTGCAGCTCTCGCTCTCGGGGTCCCAGACCTTGACGGTGTAGTCGTAGGCGCCGCTCACCACCTTGTGCCCGTCGTACTGCACGCAGCGCACGGCGGCCACGTGGCCCATCAGCACGTGCAGGCACTGCCCCGTCTCGATGTCCCACAGCCGCAGCGTCGCGTCCCGCGAGCCGCTCACCACCCTGCGGGCGGCACCGCCCCGGCTGTCACCACCCGCCCGCCACGGCCACGGCCACGGCCACGGCCACGGCCACGGCCGGGTGCCCCGCGCCCCGTCACAGGGCCGCCCACGGCCGCCACGGGGCACATCCCACCCCCCATCCCAGAGCCCACCCACAGCCTGCCCACGGCCGCCATGGGGCACATCCCACAGCCCACCCACAGCCCACCCACAGCCGCCATGGGGCACATCCCACACCCCATCCCACAGCCCACCCACAGCTGCCACGGGGCACATCCCACACCCCATCCCACAGCCCACCCACAGCTGCCACGGGGCACATCCCACACCCCATCCCACAGCCCACCCACAGCCGCCATGGGGCACATCCCACACCCCATCCCACAGCCCACCCACAGCCGCCATGGGGCACATCCCACAGCCCATCCCACAGCCCACCCATGGCTGCCATGGGGCACATCCCACAGCCCATCCCACAGCCCGCCCATGGCTGCCATGGGGCACATCCCACAGCCCATCCCAGAGCCCACCCACGGCTGCCATGGGGCACATCCCACAGCCCATCCCACAGCCCATCCCACAGCCTGCCCACGGCCACCATGGGGCACATCACATACCCCATCCCACAGCCCATCCCACAGCTGCCATGGGGCACATCCCACAGCCCATCCCACAGCCCACCCGTGGCTGCCACGGGGCACATCACATACCCCATCCCACAGCCCACCCACGGCTGCCATGGGGCACATCCTAGAGCCCACCCATGGCCACCATGGGGTACATCCCACAGCCCATCCCACAGCCCACCCATGGCCACCATGGGGCACATCCCACAGCCCATCCCACAGCCTGCCCACGGCCGCCACGGGGCACATCCCACAGCCCATCCCACAGCCTGCCCACGGCTGCCATGGGGCACATCCCACAGCCCATCCCAGAGCCCACCCACGGCCGCCATGGGACACATCCCACAGCCCATCCCACAGCCCACCCACGGCTGCCATGGGGCACATCCCCACACCCCATCCCACAGCCTGCCCACAGCCGCCACGGGGCACATCCCACAGCCCACCCACGGCTGCCATGGGGCACATCCCCACACCCCATCCCACAGCCCACCCATGGCTGCCACGGGGCACATCCCACAGCCCATCCCACAGCCCATCCCACAGCCTGCCCACGGCCACCATGGGGCACATCACATACCCCATCCCACAGCCCACCCACAGCTGCCATGGGGCACATCCCACAGCCCATCCCACAGCCCATCCCACAGCCTGCCCACAGCCGCCATGGGGCACATCACATACCCCATCCCACAGCCCACCCACAGCTGCCATGGGGCACATCCCACAGCCCATCCCGCAGCCCACCCGTGGCTGCCATGGGGCACATCCCACACCCCATCCCACAGCCCACCCGTGGCCGCCACAGGGCACATCCCACACCCCATCCCACAGCCTGCCCACAGCCGCCATGGGGCACATCACATACCCCATCCCAGAGCCCACCCACGGCCGCCATGAGGCACATCCCAGAGCCCACCCACAGCCGCCATGGCCCCCCACCCCACACCCCACCACAGAGCCCAAGCACTGCCCCATGGCTCCCGTCCCCACACCCCATCCCAGAGCCCACCCATGGCCACCACAGCCCCCATCCCTACCCCCTACCACAGAGCACCCCTGTTACCACTGTGTCCCCTGTCCCCACACCCTGCCCCAGAGCCCACCCACAGCCACCATGGCGCCCATCCCAGAGCCCATGTGTGGCCACTATGGTGCCTGTCCCTGTGCCCCATCCCAGAGCCCACCCATGGCCACCACAGTGCCCATCCCAGAGCCCACCCGTGGCCGCCACAGCCCCCATCCCCTCACCCAATCACAGAGCCCACCCATGGCCACCATGACACCCATCCCAGAGCCCTTGTGTGGCCACCACAGCCCCCACCCCAGAGCCCGTGTGTGGCCGCCCCAGCCCCCATCCCCACACCCCATCCCAGAGCCAACCATGGCCACCATAGCACCCATCACTGAGCCCACCCGTGGCCGCCCCAGCCCCCACCCCAGAGCCCATCTGTGGCTGCCACAGCGCCCACCCCAGAGCCCAGGGGGGCCACCCCAGCCCCCATCCCCACACCCCACCCCAGAGCCCAGGGGGGCCGCCCCAGCCCCCATCCCCAGCCCCCACCCCAGAGCCTGTGTGTGGCTGCCCCAGCCCCCACCCGAGCCCAGTCGTGGCCGCCCCAGCCCCCATGCCCAGCCCCCACCCCAGAGCCCAGGGGGGCCGCCCCAGCCCCCACCCCAGAGCCCAGGAGGGCCGCCCCAGCCCCCATGCCCCCACCCCAGAGCCCAGGGGGGCCGCCCCAGCCCCCATGCCCAGCCCCCACCCCAGAGCCCAGGGGGGCCGCCCCAGCCCCCATCCCCAGCCCCCACCCCAGAGCCCAGGGGGGCCGCCCCAGCCCCCATGCCCAGCCCCCACCCCAGAGCCCAGGGGGGCCGCCCCAGCCCCCATGCCCCCACCCCAGAGCCCAGGGGGGCCGCCCCAGCCCCATGCCCCCACCCCAGAGCCCAGGGGGGCCGCCCCAGCCGTACCTGGTGCCGTGCAGGTGCATGCAGCGCACGGTGGAGGTGTGCCCGTAGAGCGTGTGCACGCACTCGCCCGTGTCCGCGTTCCACACCTTCAGCGTGCGGTCGGTGGAGCCGCTGATCACCACGCTGTCCCGCATCTGCGACGACCACACGCCCCCCGTGTGGCCCACCAGCGTCTGCACGCACTGCGGGGAGGGGGCACGGGCTGGGGAGGGGGTTTGGGGGGCGAGGACCCCCAGACAACCCCCCCCAGCAGGTCTGAGCCCCCCACAACTCTCCTCAGCACCCATGGAGTCCCCGGCCCTTCCTGGGGGTGACCCAGGCTCCCTGTCACTGAAGCACTGGGTGTGTGGGCAGCGCTCCCTCACTGCCCCCCTGAACTGGATTCGGGGGGCAAGGACCCCCAGCCAGCCCCCCCACAGCAGGTCTGAGCCCCCCACAACTCTCCCCAGCACCCACAGAGTCCCCGGCCCTTCCTGGGGGTGACCCAGGCTCCCTGTCACTGAAGCACTGGGTGTGTGGGCAGCGCTCCCTCACTGCCCCCCTGAACTGGATTCGGGGGGTGAGGACCCCCAGCCAGCCCCCCCCAGCAGGTCTGAGCCCCCCACGACTCTCCCCAGCACCCACAGAGTCCCCGGCCCTTCTTGGGGGTGACCCAGGCTCCCTGTCACTGAAGCACAGGGTGTGTGGGCAGCGCTCCCTCACTGCCCCCCTGAACTGGATTCGGGGGGCGAGGACCCCCAGCCAGCCCCCCCAGCAGGTCTGAGCCCCCCACAGCTCTCCCCAGCACCCAGGGAGTCCCCAGCCCTTCCTGGGGGTGACCCAGGCTCCCTGTCACTGAAGCACTGGGTGTGTGGGCAGCGCTCCCTCACTGCCCCCCTGAACTGGATTCGGGGGGCGAGGACCCCCAGCCAACCCCCCCCCAGCAGGTCTGAGCCCCCCACGACTCTCCCCAGCACCCACAGAGTCCCCGGCCCTTCCTGGGGGTGACCCAGGCTCCCTGTCACTGAAGCACTGGGTGTGTGGGCAGCGCTCCCTCACTGCCCCCCTGAACTGGATTCGGGGGGCGAGGACCCCCAGCCAGCCCCCCAGCAGGTCTGAGCCCCCCACAACTCTCCCCAGCACCCAGGGAGTCCCCAGCCCTTCCTGGGGGTGACCCAGGCTCCCTGTCACTGAAGCACTGGGTGTGTGGGCAGCGCTTGCTCGCTGACCCCTGAACTGGATTCGGGGGGTGAGGACCCCCAGCCAGCCCCCCCAGCAGGTCTGAGCCCCCCACAACTCTCCCCAGCACCCAGGGAGTCCCCGGCCATTCCTGGGGGTGACCCAGGCTCCCTGTCACTGAAGCACAGGATGTGTGGGCAGCGCTCCCTCACTGTCCCCCTGAACTGGATTCGGGGGGCAAGGACCCCCAGCCAGCCCCCCCCAGCAGGTCTGAGCCCCCCACGACTCTCCCCAGCACCCACAGAGTCCCCGGCCCTTCTTAGGGGTGACCCAGGCTCCCTGTCACTGAAGCACAGGATGTGTGGGCAGCGCTCCCTCACTGCCCCCCTGAACTGGATTCGGGGGGCAAGGACCCCCAGCCAGCCCCCCCCAGCAGGTCTGAGCCCCCCACAACTCTCCCCAGCACCCAGGGAGTCCCCAGCCCTTCCTGGGGGTGACCCAGGCTCCCTGTCACTGAAGCACAGGGTGTGTGGGCAGCGCTCCCTCACTGCCCCCCTGAACTGGATTCGGGGGGCAAGGACCCCCAGCCAGCCCCCCCCAGCAGGTCTGAGCCTCCCACAACTCTCCCCAGCACCCATGGAGTCCCCGGCCCTTCCTGGGGGTGACCCAGCCTCCCTGTCACTGAAGCACAGGGTGTGTGGGCAGCGCTTGCTCGCTGACCCCTGAACTGGATTCGGGGGGCAAGGACCCCCTGCCAGCCCCCCAGCAGGTCTGAGCCCCCCACAACTCTCCCCAGCACCCATGGAGTCCCCGGCCCTTCCTGAGGGTGACCCAGGCTCCCTGTCACTGAAGCACAGGGTGTGTGGGCAGCACTCCCTCACTGCCCCCCTGAACTGGATTCGGGGGGCAAGGACCCCCAGCCAGCCCCCCCCAGCAGGTCTGAGCCCCCCACAACTCTCCCCAGCACCCACGGAGCCCCCGGCCCTTCTTGGGGGTAACCCAGGCTCCCTGTCACTGAAGCACAGGGTGTGTGGGCAGCGCTTGCTCGCTGACCCCTGAACTGGATTCGGGGGGTGAGGACCCCCAGCCAGCCCCCCCCAGCAGGTCTGAGCCCCCCACAACTCTCCCCAGCACCCACGGAGTCCCCAGCCCTTCCTGGGGGTGACCCAGGCTCCCTGTCACTGAAGCACAGGGTGTGTGGGCAGCGCTCCCTCACTGCCCCCCTGAACTGGATTCGGGGGGCAAGGACCCCCAGCCAGCCCCCCCCAGCAGGTCTGAGCCCCCCACAACTCTCCCCAGCACCCATGGAGTCCCCGGCCCTTCCTGGGGGTGACCCAGGCTCCCTGTCACTGAAGCACAGGATGTGTGGGCAGCGCTCCCTTGCTGCCCCCCTGAACTGGGATCTACGGGGTCCCCAACCCAGCACAACTCGGGGTGTCCCTGTAGGGCACAATGACACAACTTGGGGTGTCCCTGCAGGGCACCCTGCCATGACTTGGGGTGTCCCTGTAGGACACGATGACAGAACTTGGGGTGTCCCTGCAGGGCACGGTGACACGATTTGGGGTGTCCCTGTCACACAGCTTGAGGTGTCCCAGTAGGGCACCCTGGCATGACTCAGGGTGTCCCTGTAGGACATGATGACACGACTTGGGGTGTCCCCACAGCAGCCGTAGGGTGTCCCCTATAGGGCACGGTGTCCTGACTCGGGGTGTCCCCCAGGCCAGGGTGCAGTGTCCCAACTTGGGGTGTCCCGACTAGGGGTGTCCCCGCAGGGCGCAGTGTCCCGACTCAGGGTGTCCCAGCAGGGTGGGGTGTCCCGACTCAGGGTGTCCCCCAGGCCAGGACGCAGTGTCCCGACTCGGGGTGTCCCGACTCAGGGGGTCCCCACAGGGCGCGGTGTCCTGACTCGGGGTGCCCTGACTCGGGGTGTCCCCACAGGGCGCAGTGTCCCGACTTGGGGTGCCCTGACTCGGGGTGTCCCCGCAGGGCGCAGTGTCCCGACTTGGGGTGCCCTGACTCGGGGTGTCCCCACAGGGCGCAGTGTCCCGACTTGGGGTGTCCCGACTCGGGGTGTCCCCGCAGGGCGCAGTGTCCCGACTCGGGGTGCCCTGACTCGGGGTGTCCCCGCAGGGCGCAGTGTCCCGACTTGGGGGGTCCCGACTCGGGGTGTCCCCGCAGGGCGCGCAGTGTCCCGACTCAGGGTGTCCCCCAGGCCAGGGCGCAGTGTCCCAACTCGGGGTGTCCCGACTCAGGGGGTCCCCACAGGGCGCGGTGTCCTGACTCGGGGGGTCCTGACTCAGGGGGTCCCCGCAGGGCGCAGTGCCCCGACTCGGGGTGCCCTGACTCGGGGTGTCCCCACAGGGCGCAGTGTCCCGACTTGGGGTGCCCTGACTCGGGGTGTCCCCACAGGGCGCAGTGTCCTGACTTGGGGTGTCCCGACTCGGGGTATCCCCGCAGGGCGCAGTGTCCCGACTCGGGGTGTCCCGACTCGGGGTGTCCCCGCAGGGCGCAGTGTCCCGACTCGGGGTGCCCTGACTCGGGGTGTCCCCACAGGGCGCAGTGTCCCGACTTGGGGTGTCCCGACTCGGGGTGTCCCCGCAGGGCGCAGTGTCCCAACTCGGGGTGCCCTGACTCGGGGTGTCCCCGCAGGGCGCAGTGCCCCGACTTGGGGGGTCCCGACTCGGGGTGTCCCCGCAGGGCGCGCAGTGTCCCGACTCAGGGTGTCCCCCAGGCCAGGGCGCAGTGTCCCAACTCGGGGTGTCCCGACTCAGGGGGTCCCCACAGGGCGTGGTGTCCTGACTCGGGGGGTCCTGACTCAGGGGGTCCCCGCAGGGCGCAGTGTCCCGACTTGGGGTGTCCTGACTCGGGGTGTCCCCACAGGGCGCTGTGTCCCGACTCAGGGTGTCCCAACTCGGGGTGTCCCCGCAGGGCGCAGTGTCCCGACTCAGGGGTCCCGCCTCGGGGTGCCCCAGGCCGGGGTGCCCCAGCTCACCTCGCCGGTGACCGCTGACCACACCTTGAGCGTGTTGTCGTCGGAGCCGCTGACGATGCGGTTGCCACAGAACTGCAGGCAGGTGATGACGTGGTCGTCGTGGCCCTTCAGCACCTGTGGGAGCAATGGGGGGGTTGGGGGGCTCCGAGCCCAACCTGGGACCCCCAGAGTGCCCCTGGGGAAGCCCCGAGTGCTGAGGGGGAGGGAGAATGGCTGGGGGTCTGTGCTGGCTGCACCTCCCTGCTGCTGCGCCCCACAGCTACAGAGGGGGGCATGGGGGGCAGCTGGGGGCTCCCTGGGGACCCCAAACCGTGGGGGCACCATTGTAGCCGTGGTGGAGCGTGGAGAGGACGCTCTGCCTTAGATCAGGACCCGGTGGCCACCAGCCAGAGCGGGTTTAGTTCCACCACCACCATGATGGGACCAGCTGCCACCCCCCAGCGTGGTGGGTGATGTGTGAAGGGGGCAGCAAGGGTGGGGGATGACCCAGCAGGACCACGGGGACAGAGGCCACAGGGCAGGCAGAGCCCCCAAGCCCAGGGAGGGGCAGTGCCAGCGCAGGCAGGAGCTCCATGGGGAGAAACCCCCTTCCCAGGGACACCTCCCACCCCCCCAGCCTGGGGAAGGGACAGAACCGGTGTCTCTGCAGGGTGACGTCCCCATGGCAGCACCAGGGAGAGCTCAGGGGATGGGGGCACGGACAGCAAGGTGCTGGGGGTGGTGGGGCAGCACCCAGGTACCATGGAGGGAGGGGCCTGGGGCAGGACCAGCACCCCCGGGACCCCAAAATCTCCAGAGGTGGGGAGGAGCAGGACCTGAGACCAGAAGGGGCAGCTGGGAGAGCAGGGACAAGGGGCAGGGGGACAGGGTGGCAGGGCCAGACCCCAGAGCTGAGTGCTCCACAG
Organism: Gallinula chloropus; assembly: GCF_964237585.1. NCBI lineage: Eukaryota > Metazoa > Chordata > Aves > Gruiformes > Rallidae > Gallinula > Gallinula chloropus. The sequence goes on from NW_028168786.1 coordinate 44,179, forward strand.
CCTCCTGCCTCGGCACCCCGATGCCCAGGGGGGCTGCAGCTCGGGCAGAGAAGGGGTGCAGAGATGGACACCCCCTTTTCCGGGGCACAGACCCCTTCCCTGCAGAACTCAGCAGACACCGAGATGGGACGTGCCGTGCAGGGAGATCTGAGTGGGACCCAGAGAGAGGGACCCCGAGAGAGGGACCCCCCTGGCACCCGGAGAGAGGGACCACCCCGAGCACCCAGAGCAAGGAGCCCCCCGAGCACCCAGGGAGAGGAGCCCCTCTGGCACCCAGAGAGAGGACCCTCTCCTGGCACCCAGAGAGAGGACCCCCTTGACACCCAGAGCGAGGAGACCCCCTGGCACCCAGAGAGAGGGACCTCCTCAGCACCCAGACTGAGGAGCCCCTTGAGCACCGGGAGTGAGGAGTCCCTGAGCATGGAACCCCCTGGCACCCAAAGAGAGGAGCCCCCTGGCACCCGAAGAGAGTACCCTCTTGGCACCTGGAGTGAGGACCCCCATGAGCACCCAGATCGAGGACCCTCCCCTGGCACCCAGATCGAGGACCTTCCCCTGACACCCAGAGTGAGGAGCCCCTTGAGCACCAGGAGCGAGGAGCATGGAACCCCCTGGCACCTGAGGAGAGGAAGCCCCCCTGGCACCCAGAGTGAGCACCCCCTTGGCACCAGAACAGAGTACCCTCCTGGCACCCAGAGCGAGGAGCCCCCAGAGCACCCAGAGCGAGGAGCCCCCTGAGCACCCAGAGAGAGGAGCCCCCTGAGCACCCAGAGCGAGGAGCCCCCTGAGCACCCAGAGCGAGGAGCCCCCTGAGCACCCAGAGAGAGGAGCCCCCTGAGCACCCAGAGCGAGGACCCTCCCCTGAGCACCCAGAGCGAGGAGCCCCTTGAGCACCAAGAGTGAGGAGCATGGAACCCCCTGGCACCCGAGGAGAGGAGCCCCCAGAGCACCCAGAGCGAGGAGCCCCCAGAGCGAGGACCCTCTCCCGGCACCCAGAGCGAGGAGCCCCCTGAGCACCCAGAGCGAGGAGCCCCCAGAGCGAGGACCCTCTCCCGGCACCCAGAGCGAGGAGCCCCCTGAGCACCCAGAGCGAGGAGCCCCTTGAGCACCCAGAGCGAGGAGCCCCCAGAGCACCCAGAGGGAGGTGCCCCCTGAGCACCCAGAGCGAGGAGCCCCCAGAGCACCCAGAGGGAGGTGCCCCCAGAGCACCCAGAGCGAGGAGCCCCCCAGAGCACCCCGAGCGAGGACCCCCCAGAGCACCCCGAGCGAGGACCCCCCAGAGCACCCCGAGCGAGGACCCCCCAGAGCGAGGACCCCCCAGAGCACCCAGAGCGAGGACCCTCTCCTGGCACCCAGAGCGAGGAGCCCCCTGAGCACCCAGAGCGAGGACCCCCCTGAGCACCCAGAGCGAGGACCCTCCCCTGGCACCCAGAGCGAGGACCCTCCCCTGGCACCCAGAGCGAGGAGCCCCCAGAGCACCCAGAGGGAGGTGCCCCCAGAGCACCCAGAGCGAGGAGCCCCCCAGAGCACCCAGAGAGAGGAGCCCCCTGAGCACCCCGAGCGAGGACCCTCCCCTGAGCACCCAGAGAGAGGAGCCCCCTGAGCACCCAGAGAGAGGACCCTCCCCTGGCACCCAGAGCGAGGAGCCCCCCAGAGCACCCCGAGCGAGGACCCCTCAGAGCACCCCGAGCGAGGACCCCCCAGAGCACCCCGAGCGAGGGCCCTCCCCTGGCACCCAGAGTGAGGAGCCCCTTGAGCACCAGCAGTGAGGAGCATGGAACCCCCTGGCACCCGAGGAGAGGAGCCCCCTGGCACCCAGAGCGAGCACCCCCTTGGCACCAGAACAGAGTACCCTCCTGGCACCTGGAGCAAGGACCCCCCTGAGCACCCAGATTGAGGACCCTCCCCTGGCACCCAGATCGAGGAACCCTCTCAGCACCCAGAGTGATGAGCCCCTTGAGCACCAGGAGTCAGAAGCATGGAACCCCCTGACACCCAAAGAGAGTACCTCCTTGGCACCCAGAGCGAGGAGCCCCCCAGAGCACCCCGAGTGAGGAGCCCCCAGAGCACCCCGAGCGAGGACCCCCCAGAGCACCCCGAGCGAGGACCCCCCAGAGCGAGGACCCCCCAGAGCACCCAGAGCGAGGACCCTCTCCTGGCACCCAGAGCGAGGAGCCCCCTGAGCACCCAGAGCGAGGACCCCCCTGAGCACCCAGAGCGAGGACCCTCCCCTGGCACCCAGAGCGAGGAGCCCCCTGAGCACCCAGAGCGAGGAGCCCCCCTGGCACCCAGAGAGAGGACCCCCCTGGCACCCAGAGAGAGGACCCCCCTGAGCACCCAGAGCGAGGAGCCCCCAGAGCACCCAGAGCGAGGAGCCCCCAGAGCACCCAGAGAGAGGAGCCCCCTGAGCACCCAGAGAGAGGAGCCCCCTGAGCACCCAATGCGAGGAGCCCCCTGAGCACCCAGAGCGAGGAGCCTCCTGAGCACCCAAAGCGAGGAGCCCCCTGAGCACCCAGAGCGAGGAGCCCCCAGAGCACCCAGAGCGAGGACCCCCCAGAGCACCCAGAGAGAGGAGGCCCCCGAGCACCCAGAGAGAGGAGCCCCCCGAGCACCCAGAGCGAGGAGCCCCCCGAGCACCCCGAGTGAGGACCCTCCCCAGATCACCCCGAGCGAGGACCCCCCAGAGCACCCCGAGCGAGGGCCCTCCCCTGGCACCCAGAGTGAGGAGCCCCTTGAGCACCAGCAGTGAGGAGCATGGAACCCCCTGGCACCCGAGGAGAGGAGCCCCCTGGCACCCAGAGCGAGTACCCCCTTGGCACCAGAACAGAGTACCCTCCTGGCACCCAGAGCGAGGACCCCCCTGAGCACCCAGAGCGAGGACCCCCCTGAGCACCCAGAGCGAGGACCCTCCCCTGGCACCCAGAGCGAGGACCCCCCAGAGCACCCAGAGCGAGGAGCCCCCAGAGCACCCCGAGCGAGGAGCCCCCAGAGCACCCAGAGAGAGGAGCCCCCTGAGCACCCAGATCAAGGACCCTCCCCTGGCACCCAGAGCGAGGAGCCCCCCAGAGCACCCCGAGCGAGGACCCCCCAGAGCACCCCGAGCGAGGACCCCCCAGAGCACCCTGAGCGAGGGCCCTCCCCTGGCACCCAGAGCGAGGAGCCCCCTGAGCACCCAGAGTGAGGAGCATGGAACCCCCTGGCACCCGAGGAGAGGAGCCCCCTGGCACCCAGAGCGAGCACCCCCTTGGCACCAGAACAGAGTACCCTCCTGGCACCCAGAGCGAGGACCCCCCTGAGCACCCAGATTGAGGACCCTCCCCTGGCACCCAGAGCGAAGAGTCCCCTGAGCACCCAAAGTGAGGAGCCCCCTGAGCACCCAGAGCGAGGACCCTCTCCTGGCACCCAGAGCGAGGAGCCCCCTGAGCACCCAGAGCGAGGACCCCCCAGAGCACCCAGAGGGAGGAGCCCCCAGAGCACCCCGAGCGAGGACCCCCCAGAGCACCCCGAGCGAGGACCCCCCAGAGCACCCCGAGCGAGGACCCTCTCCTGGCACCCAGAGCGAGAAGCCCCCAGAGCAGCCAGAGCGAGGAGCCCCCTGAGCACCCAGAGAGAGGAGCCCCCAGAGCACCCAGAGCAAGGAGCCCCAGAGCACCCAGAGAGAGGAGCCCCCTGAGCACCCAGAGAGAGGAGCCCCCTGAGCACCCAGAGCGAGGAGCCCCCAGGGCACCCAGAGAGAGGAGCCCCCGGAGCACCCAGAGCGAGGAGCCCCCTGAGCACCCAGAGCGAGGAGCCCCCTGAGCACCCAGAGTGAGGAGCCCCTTGAGCACCAGCAGTGAGGAGCATGGAACCCCCTGGCACCCGAGGAGAGGAGCCCCCCTGGCACCCAGAGTGAGCACCCCCTTGGCACCAGAACAGAGTACCCTCCTGGCACCTGGAGCAAGGACCCCCTTGAGCACCCCGAGAGAGGACCCTCCCCTGGCACCCAGATCGAAGAACCCTCTCAGCACCCAGAGTGATGAGCCCCTTGAGCACCAGGAGTCAGAAGCATGGAACCCCCTGACACCCAAAGAGAGTACCTCCTTGGCACCCAGAGCTAGGACCCCCCTGAGCACCCCGAGCGAGGAGCCCCCAGAGCACCCTGAGTGAGGACCCTCCCCTGGCACCCAGAGCGAGGAGCCCCCAGAGCACCCAGAGTGAGGACCCCCGAGCACCCAGAGGGAGGAGCCCCCAGCACCCACCTTGGGGGCTCTGAGCTCGCCGCTGCGCCAGTTCATGTCGATCCGGTGCTGCCTCATGAAGGCGAATTTCCAGGGGCTGTACATGAAGCCCGGGCTGAGCAGCCGCCGCTTCCGCAGGTTCAGCGACTCCTCGATGCCTGCGGCAGGCACAGGGTGCTGGGGGGGCCCGTGGGGGGGACCCACAGCCGCCCCAGCTGACGTGGGCAGGGGGCTCCCTACCTTCCTCACGGCACTTCTCCCTCCAGAGCAGGTTGTCTTCGGCCAGGACCCTCCAGTAGCGACAGGTCTGGGCAGCGCGGAGCAGGTCCCGCGGCTCCAGGAAGGACAGGACGTAGAGAGCCAGCTGGGGAGGGGGCAGGGGGGTCACGGGGGTGCTGGGGGGGGTCCTGGGGGGGCTGCTGGCACCCAGCTGTCCCCCCTGCCAGCACGGCTCACCTCCTTGGGCAGCAGGGAGATGAAGTCCCTCTGGAACTGGGGCTCGATCACCTGCATCATGTACTTGATCTGGGAGGGTTCGCAGCGGTCGATGAGCTCGTCCAGCGCCAGCAGCTTCTCGGGGCCGCTCCACCGCTGCCGGCAGGGTGGGGGGAAAAGGGCAGGGTCCTCATGGGCTCTGTGCAGCCCCCAGACCCCCACACAGCCCCCCAGGGACACCTGAGCCCCCCCATACAGCCCCTGAGACACCCATACAGCCCCCCAGAGGCACCTGAGGCCCCCCATACAGCCCCTGAGACCCCCACACAGCCCCCCAGAGGCACCTGAGCCCCCCCATACAGCCCCTGAGACCCCCAGGGACACCTGAGCCCCCCTACAGCGCCAGAACCCCCCCCTACAGCCCCTGAGACCCCCAGGGACACCTGAGCCCCCCTACAGCGCCAGAACCCCCCATACAGCCCCCCAGCCCCCCAGGGACACCTGAGCCCCCCTACAGCGCCAGAACCCCCCCCTACAGCCCCTGAGACCCCCATACAGACCCCCAGAGACACCTCAGAACCCCTACAGCGCCAGAACCCTCCTACAGCCCCCAAGACCCCTACACAGCCCCCCAGGGACACCTGAGCCCCCCTACAGTGCCAGAACCCTCATACAGCCCCTGAGACCCCCATACAGCCCCCCAGGGACACCTGAGCACCCCCATACAGCCCCTGAGACCCCCGTACAGCCCCCCAGGGACACCTGAGCCCCCCTACAGTGCCAGAACCCCCCATACAGCCCCTGAGACCCCCATACAGCCCCCCAGGGACACCTGAACGCCCCTACAGTGCCAGAACCCCCCATACAGCCCCCGAGACCCCCGTACAGCCCCCCAGGGACACCTGAGCCCCCCTACAGTGCCAGAACCCCCATACAGCCCCTGAGACCCCCATACAGCCCCCCCAGGGACACCTGAGCACCCCCATACAGCCCCTGAGACCCCCGTACAGCCCCCCAGAGGCACCTGAGCCCCCCCATACAGCCCCTGAGACCCCCAGGGACACCTGAGCCCCCCTACAGCGCCAGAACCCCCCCATACAGCCCCTGAGACCCCCAGGGACACCTGAGCCCCCCTACAGCGCCAGAACCCCCCATACAGCCCCTGAGACCCCCGTACAGCCCCCCAGGGACACCTGAGCCCCCCCATACAGCCCCTGAGACCCCCATACAGCCCCCCAGAGACACCGGAGCCCCCCTACAGCGCCAGAACCCCCATACAGCCCCCGAGACCCCCGTACAGCCCCCCAGAGGCACCTGAGCTCCCCTACAGCACCAGAACCCCCCATACAGCCCCTGAGACCCCCGTACAGCCCCCCAGCCCACCCAGAGACACCTGAGACACCCTACAGCGCCAGAACCCCCCATACAGCCCCTGAGACCCCCATACAGCCCCCCAGAGACACCTGAGCCCCCCCACAGCGCCAGAACCCTCCATACAGCCCCTGAGACCCCCACACAGCCCCCCAGGGACACCTGAGCCCCCCTACAGCGCCAGAACCCCCCATACAGCCCCTGAGACCCCCACACAGTCCCCCAGGGACACCTGAGCCCCCCTACAGCGCCAGAACCCCCCATACAGTCCCTGAGCCCTCTGTACAGCCCCCCTATAGCACCAGACCCCCCCATACAGCCCCTGAGCCCCCTGTACAGCCCCCAAGCCCCCCTACAGCACCAGGACCCCCGTGCAGCCCCCGAGCCCCCCTACAGCACCAGAACACCCCATACAGCCCCTGAGACCCCCATACAGCCCCCCAGCCCCCCAGAGACACCTGAGCCTCCCTATAGCACCAGACCCCCCCATACAGCCCCTGAGCCCCCTGTACAGCCCCTGAGCCCCCCTACAGCACCAGGACCCCCAGGCACAGTGCCTGAGCCCCCCCCGCCCATGGCTCCCGAGCCCCAAGCACAGCCCTGAGCCCCCCACGCAGCCCCGAGCCCCTCTACAGCACCATAACCCCCCCACAGCCCCCAAGCCCCCTGTGCAGCCCCCGAGCCCCCCTACAGCCCCTGAGCCCCCCTCAGCCTATCTTTTTTTTGGGGGTCCCATCCCACCCCTTCAAGCCCCCAGCCTGTCCCTTTCTGGGGGGTCCCATCCCAGCCCCTCCAGCCCCCAGCCTGTCCCTTTTGGGGGTCCCATCCCACCCCCTCAAGCCCCCAGCCTGCCCCTTTCTGGTTGTCCCATCCCACCCCCTCCAGGCCCCACCCTGTCCCTCTTTGGGGGTCCCATCCCAGCCCCTCAAGCCCCCAGTCTGCCCGTTTTGGGGTCCCCATCCCACCTGGAAGGTGCGCAGCCAGTCCTGCAGCTCAGATTGACCCCCCTCCCCAAGCCCCCAGCCTGCCCCTTTCTGGGGGGTCCCATCCCACCCCCTCAAGCCCCCAGCCTGGCCCTTTTGGGGGTCCCTTCCCACCCCCTCCAGCCCCCAGGCTGCCCCTTTCTGGGGGTCCCATCCCACCCCCTCAAGCCCCCAGCCTGTCCTTTTTGGGGAGTTCCCATCCCACCCCCTCCAGCCCCCAGGCTGCCCCTTTTGGTGGGGTCCCTTCCCAGCCCCTCCAGCCCCCAACCTGCCCGTTTTGGGGGTCCCTATTCCAGCCCCCTCCAGCCCCCAGCCTGCCCCTTTTGGGGGGGTCCCATCCCACCCCCTCAAGCCCCCAGCCTGGCCCTTTCTGGGGGTCCCTTCCCACCACCTCAAGCCCCCAGGCTGCCTGTTTTGGGGTCCCATCCCACCCCATTCAGCCCCCACCCTGTCCCTCTTTGGGGGTCCCATCCCAGCCCCTCCAGCCCCCAGCCTGCCTGTTTTGGGGTCCCCCCCCACCTGGAAGGTGCGCAGCCAGCCCTGCAGCTCAGATCGATGCCCCCTCCCCAAGCCCCCAGCCTGTCCCTCTTTGGGGGTCCCATCCCAGCCCCTCCAGCCCCCAGCCTGTCCCTTTTGGAGGTCCCCATCTCACCCCCTTTGGGGGGTCCCCATCCCACTCCCTCAAGCCCCCAGCCTCCCCCTTTCTGGGGGTCCCATCCCACCCCATCCAGCCCCCAGCCTGTCCCTCTTTGGGGGTCCCTTCCCACCCCCTCCAGCCCCCAGGCTGCCCCTTTTGGGGGTCCCATCCCATCCCCTCCAGCCCCCATGCTGCCCATTTTGGGGGTCCCCATCCCACCTGGAAGGTGCGCAGCCAGCCCTGCAGCTCAGATCTACGCCCCCTCCTCAAGCCCCCAGCTTGCCCTTTTTGGAGGGTCCCATCCCACCCCCTCAAGCCCCCAGCCTGCCCGTTTTGGGGGTCCCATCCCAACCCTCAAGCCCTCAGTCTGTCCCTTTTGGGGGTCCCTTCCCACCCCCTTTCTGGGGGTCCCTTCCCACCCCCTCCAGCCCCCATGCTGCCCATTTTGGGGTCCCCATCCCACCTGGAAGGTGCGCAGCCAGCCCTGCAGCCCGGACTGACACCCCCTCAAGCCCCCAGCCTCCCCCTTTCTGGGGGTCCCTTCCCACCCCCTCCAGCCCCCAGCCTGCCTCTTTTTGGGGGTCCCTTCCCACCCCCTCAAGCCCCCAGCCTGTCCCTTTTGGGGGGTCCCATCCCACCCCCTCCAGCCCCCAGCCTGTCCTGTTTTGGGGGTCCCATCCCAGCCCCTCCAGCCCCCAGCCT